>NC_037677.1:48656461-48874239 GCF_003255815.1 Theropithecus gelada
AAAATTTTCTCCCATTCTGTAGGTTGCCTGTTCACTCTGATGGTAGTTTCTTTTGCTGTGCAGAAGCTCTTTAGTTTAATTAGATCCCATTTGTCAATTTTGGCTTTTGCTGCCGTTGCTTTTGGTGGGAACCAAGAGGATTTCTAACTTGGATAATGTTTTTCAAACACCTGACTATGCCAGTGCAAGTCCACAGTGGAAGTCCGCAGTGGTTGCCAATGTGTCCTGCAGGTCACTTTTTTTCTCTCTGTCTTCCTGAGATCTGGACCCCTTGAGCACACTCCACTGTCCTGACTTAGAGGATTTACAGGAAGGATCATGAGCTGTTGAGAACACAGCAACCAACATGACTTTTTGATGTGCAATGTAGAGCCTGGATATTGGTGACCTGCCTTTAGAAGCAATGTCTTATTGCCATTGCTGAAGTGTGAGATAAATTCTACCTTTAAGCAATGGCAGGTCTTCTAGCAGTCCCTCAGGCATTGTGCAAAGTCCACTGAGTGTGGACAGAGAGTCCTGGCAGACTCATTAGCTGTGTGTCCTTGGAAAGTGACTGCTTTCTGGGTCTCATTTTCTAGGTCTATAAAATGAGGGGATTTTATGAGAAGATTTCTAAACTTGCCTCCTGCTCTGACAGTTTGTGAGCTTATTGACAACTTAGTTCAAACTCTCACCTTAAACAGTAGCGTCTAAAGAACATCTCAGAAGTGGCTTCTCTTGGCTCCACACAGTAAGAAAAGCAGGACAAATTTGATCTGGAGTCAAGAACAGGCACATTTTCCTGCTCCCACTTCAGAGCTCCACACAGAGAAGACACACATCAGCCCACAGATGCCCACTCAGGAGTAGCTAACCACACACACACACACACACACACACACACACACACACACACACACACGAGTCAGAGGCACATGCTCCATTGCTCACATACGGAATGAATCTGCCTGTTGTCTATGTGCATTTCTTTCTTTTACTCTGGTTTCTGTTTTTGGCCAGGAAGGGCCAGACTGAGGCTGCATTTCCTTCCCTGGGATCCCTCTCTGAGCCTCCCTATGGAAGCATCCCCAGTCTCCTGTGTCTGACAGGTTGTGGAATGTGCGTGCTGATGCCCTCACATGACTAATACACCTTATCTCATAATAACAACAGTCATAGTACACAGCAGGTTAGCCGGGGATGTTCCTCGGAAAACGGGGATAACTCAGCAGGTGAGATGGTATGTGATTCTGCATGGCTGGCCTTTGCCTGGGGCTTAGGGATGGGGAATGGTGGGTGCCCTCCAGGAAGAGCACTGGCTCAGCATGAATTCATGGAAATGGAGGGCAAGGGGAGTTGTCATTTCCTGCAGAGCGGGGAAGCCTAGTCAGACAGCTGGGAACAGAATACTACTAGACCAGTTATCAGGGTTTACAGCAATAATACACACAAACAGACTAGATTCATCCACTCATTCACTCACAAAGTTTTTGTTGACCACCTACCATGTGCTAGGGGCTGTGCTCAGTTCTGGGGGCACACTGGGGAAGAAGCTAGACCTGTTGCATGTCTTCATGAACTTAAAGTGCAGGAGCATGGTTAGGAGTCCATGTACGGGAGCCAGACAGCCTGAGCTCACATCCTGGATCTGATATTGAATGGACGTGTGACTTTGGGCAAGCTGATTAACCTTCTGGACTCCAGATTCCTCTTCTGTAGACTAAGAATACTAATAGGGCCAACCTAAAAGGGTTGTTCTGTAAATACTCAGAACACTGCCCTATACATAGTAAGAACTCACTAATAATCTTCTATTGTTTGTCTTTATCCTTTTTTAAAAAAAACAGCCTACTAGGGGAGTAGGCTAACAGATAAAAAACATTCTCTCTCTCTCTTTCTCTCTCTTCCCCCCTCTCTCTTTCTGTCTGTGTGCGTGTTTGTGTGTGTGTGATTCTAGAAAGAGTTGCTACATACCAGAATGCCTGCCTCTACCTGGGAGTCCCAGAAGATGCAGGGGAAATTTTTCCCAGGAAGAACAGCAGATGAAGAATAGACGGGCTTCCCATGTGCTAGATGTGGGTGCAGATTTACACTGGAGACAGTCATGCCAATCACATAACCACAGAGAGCAAGGTCTTCACTACTTTGCTGTTATCATTGATCCTGGGCTCTCTTCTATGTGTCTGCTCCTCTCTGCCTCTGCTTAGTTCCCTCTCGTTACAGCCTAATGAATGTTCTCCGCATTTCCTCAACTACAGAAGTAGCACTGATGTTGGAGGAGTAGGGAGATCTGAGAAATATTGTGGGGCTCAACTCGGTCAGGCCTGTTGGAATATGACAGGTGGGAGAAAGGCCAGAGTAAGGGGCAAGGCAGCCCAGGTGTTAGTGCGAGACCTGGGTAGATGGGGGCACCTGCACCTAACATGAGCCGTACAGGGGAGGAGCTGGCTTGGGTAGGCAGAACAAGGTCCAGTTGAGACCAGGTAAGTGTTAGATGCGCATAGATATCCAGGTGGAGATGCCCAACAGGTAATGACAGTGGGGAAGCTCGGGATGAGCTGAGGTCACGTCCCCTGTAGTAACCGAAATCAGTCACAAAGTACAGTTGGCTGTTGAAACTGGTTTATTGACTACAATGAAGTTCACCTAAATAAAAAATGTAAATGAGCACCTCTAAAATCATCCCCCATCCCCTCATGCCTTCCAAGCCAACCTCAACTAAATCTCTTACTTCTCCACCCAAGGTTGCAGGTACCTGCCCCCAGTGGGGAGAGGCATCAAAGTCCCAGTGCACCCTCTGCTGGTGGGAGGGATGGCAGCAAGAAATGCCCCTTTCAAAGGATGTGCTGATCCTGGAGGGAGGTTCCTATCCATACCCACCAGGAGAAGTGTTCTAGCGCTGGCCCCCTGGGAAACACCTGTTCATTCTACCCTGTTCTTTCATGCCTTCTGTTTCAGCAGATCAGTGTAGGGGTGTGGTTTTGTCAAATCTGGTATTCAATACTGGCTGAGACATTGACTAACCATGCTGGGCTTCAGTGTCCTTGCCTATAAAATGGCACCACTCTATCTCTGTCAGTATAGTCTGGAAATTTAGTGCATAATAAATATACATTCTGTATTAGCTCCCTCCAGACCATATCAGAGGACGTTTACAAAAGTGATGGTGTAGTTCTTTAGAGACAAGGTAGAAAAATCACATATTTGCTCTTTGTCTAGTTTCTTTCTTTGGGTTTAGGAGACATTTGCCAGAAAAGAGCCTTGACTTCCAGCGGTGAGCTGTGCACACTCCTGTCCACCCTCCCTTTGGTGGAATTATGCTGATCTTGCCTGGCAACGTGCCTCCCTTCCCGAGACAGCTTGGAGATGCATATTTATGTATTTCCAGTCATCACTCCAAGAGCTCAGATTTTCCTGTCCTTGGTGTCACTTTAATTAATACACTCCCGTGCGCTGGGTGACAAAATTAGGTTGCAGGG
This sequence comes from Theropithecus gelada, assembly GCF_003255815.1. Taxonomy (NCBI): domain Eukaryota; kingdom Metazoa; phylum Chordata; class Mammalia; order Primates; family Cercopithecidae; genus Theropithecus; species Theropithecus gelada. The sequence goes on from NC_037677.1 coordinate 48,659,920, forward strand.
GTGGCAGGCGTTTATATCACGAAGGGAGAGAAAAAAGGTGTTTTGAACCATTTTCCTCCTTAAGCTCTGTTATTAATCTTTGCAATCAATACTCCTTTATTTTTGGCTCCAGAAGATGGTAGGGTGGAATCAGACTGTCAAGCAATTTAAGACCATATCTGCATAAGTAATAGAGATGGTGTGTTGCTTTTGCTCTAAGTGAAAACATGTGTCCCTGGCCAGATGTGGCAGGGCTAGACTCTGAGTCTCATGCCAGTTTTATGATACGTTTGATTTAGGTAAAGTGCCTGGAACCTGCTGGGACTAAGTTGTTATTAAACACCATCTGCAGTTTTCAGTTTAATTAATATAATAGGAATTAGGATCCCATGCTTTAATTATCATGTTAACCCTTTAAGATCATGGGAAGAAGGAGGGAAACGTGGGAGGGTGGACAAGCGTAGCTCTTTAGAGGACTTTGGATCTGTAGGTTGACACCCTTCATCCTGAACCCCACAGCTGTAAACATGTGTGGTGGGCTAGTCACTGTCCAGGTGTGACCCTGGGGCTGCTGGGGTTTGCTTGTGTGGAAAGGAAACTGGAGTATATTTGTCCAGTAGAGAAGGAGTCTACTTAAATATCAGTCACACCTGGTTTCCCAGCCCTGTAAGGGAAATTACTTCAACAACAACAGTAGCACTAATAATGGTAGTTCTAATAATGACATATCATTTGTTGAGGAATTACTTTCATTTTAATATACAGTGTATACTATGTAGTCTGTGTGTGAATATATACTGTGTTATACAATATATTCTGTACTAGAAACTGCCTAAGTGCTTTCCAAAAATTACATCATTTAATTTTTACCACATTAAGCTCTGATTGCTTATGAGGAAACCAAAGCAGAAAACAGTCCGCATACCTAGTGTGAACCAAAACTTGGATTCAAATGTAAGCTTATTTGAATCAAATCCAATGCTTTACATTAACGTACATCACTTAATAAAACATTCCTGTTGAAAAGTTGAAAGGAAAGACTTCAAGTGGAGAGGGGACCTATTGTGCCCTCCTGGATTTCATTTCCTTTGTGGGAAATGAAACCTCAGATTCTAATATTGCTGCCACTGCCACCTCCAAGGTACCCATGCCTGTGGCTTCAAGCTCGGCTGTCAGCGAAGAGACTGAGCTCATTGCTTGTGTTCTCCAAGCACAGCTATTGTTGGCTGATATGTTGACAATGCTTCTTCAAACCATGCAGGATAATAAGACGTAAATACATTCAGACATTACAAAAGATAAAAAACTGGAAACAGAGATGGAAAAGTCTGAGATGTAAGGTTAGTCTCAAAGTAATGCTCTGATTCCAAGGGAAGAGCATTTTTGAGGTAGAAATCTTTGCTACCCCTTACTGGCTACAGGACCACAGACAAGTCACCTATCTCATATGCCTGGGTTCCTCATTGGAAAGTGGAGATGTTCATACTTGCCCTTCATGGGTTTCATGAGGATTCTACCCAGAGCTTGACACATAGTAGGCATTCTTTTAAAAGCATGACTCTTCTTACTGGAGGCTCTCACATGTTGACTGTCAGACTAATTGCACAAGGAGGGTGATCTTGTGACTCCCAGTCAAGAGCTCCCTCCTGGGCCTCTCAGTGCCTTCATGCCATGCTCTGCTGCACATCAACACTGAGTGACTATTCCATATGGCAAGGTTCCTCTCAAGAAACATGACGCCAGGAATGAAGTCATGCTGGAGAGGACACTGTGCCTTTTATACTCTGGGAGGTGTCTCTTTTTACAGGTTAATTGACTCATCTATTCATTTATTCATCCAGCAGGCAGTATGGAACACATTCAATACCTGGATTAAGCTGGACATTGGTGGAGTAACAGTGCTATGGTAACATTATCTTGTAACCAACATAATGACCATGTTGCAACAGTTGTCTATGATCAGAAATCATCCTATTCGTTTATTCACTCATTCATTGTTACATTTCTACAATAAAGAGATCATTTGCTCCTATCATTCACCTGACATTGTGTCAGGCTCTGGAGATAAAAAGTGGATGAGAAATCATGTTCTCCACCTTCATGGAGTGGCAGTTGGCAATTCAGAGGAGCAGGCAGAGAAGTGACTCAGTACAGCACAGCAAGATGAGTACCATGATTAGGGAAGTTTCTGTGATTGTCAGGGCACATGGGGGCTGTATTAGTTTCTTAGGGGTACTGTGAACAAAGTATCACAAACTTGGTTTAGCTAAAGTGCCTGGAACCTGCTGATACTAAGTTATTAAACACCATCTACAGTTTTCAGTTTGATTAATATCATAAGAATTAGGATCCCATGCGTTAATTATCATATTAACCTTTTAGGATCATGGGAAGAAGGAGGGAAACCTGGGAGGGTGGACAAGCGTAGCTCTTTAGAGGACTTTGGATCTGTAGGTTGACGCCCTTCATCCTGAACCCCACAGCTGTAAACATGTGTGGTGGGCTAGTCACTGTCCAGGTGTGACCCTGGGGCTGCTGGGGTTTGCTTATGTGGAAAGAAAACTGGAGTATATTTGTCCAGTAGAGAAGGACAAATTTATTTATTGTCTCACAGTTCTGGAGGCTGAAAGTCTAAGATCAAAATGTGGGCAGAGCTGATTTCTTCTGAGGGCTGTGAGGGAGAATTTGTTCTCACCTCTCCCCCAGCATTTGACGGTGGCTGGCAATTTTGGTGTTCTTTGGCTTGTAGATGCATTACCCTGCTCTCTGCCTTCATTTTACATGTGGCATTCTGCCTGTGTAGGTATCTGTGTAGAAATTTCTCCTTTTTATAAGGACACTAGTGGTATCAGAGTAGGGCCACTCTAATGACCTCATTTAACTTGATGACCTCTGATAAGGACTCCCCAAGTGAGATCAAATTTGTAGGTACTAGGGGTTAGGATGCCACATATTTACTTTGGGGGGATGCATTCCAACCCATCACAGGGGAAATATCTTGAACAGAATTTTGAAGGTAGTGATATGTTCCCCAAGATGTGGAATGAGGAGTTGTCCGCATGTTTAGAAAGGAGAACTGTTCCATGTGGCATATGAGAAGGACTAGAGGCAGGAGAGAGCACTGTGGGCTTGGGAAACAAAATCTTGCACGGGACAGAACATAAACTATAGGAGTAGCTGCTGGAGGACTAAGTGGGACAAATCCTTCAGGCCTAAAGAGTCAGATCTGGAGGGGTCCCTTCCTCCTGAAGAGAGTGGGGACCCATGAAAGGCTTATCCAGACAGCTTCATGGTCAGAATCCATCCCAGCCTCCCACAGAGAACCTTGTCACGGTGGCGTGGCAGATGTGGTGCTTCCTATGATACAGTGCAACTCTCTTCTGGTAGGCCACGTAACCCATTAGGCCCTGGCATCAGGAAAAATGTCATACAGGGCTCAGTTCAGGCATGGGGGAACACGGTTTCTTCCCTGGGAGAGGAGCCCTATGGTTTGGAAGGAGAAGGGAGCCTGTCTCTGGTTGGCAATGGCCTTGTGGGTGGGGAGAAGTATTATGGAGGGAGCTGGGGATCCAGTGTACAGGACAGAGGGACTTGGGGTTCACCTGAGATGGCTCCACTTGCAGCCGCCTTGCTGGCCCAGCGGCTCCCTTCACTGCAGTCATGTGGTCCCTGAAGCCCCCCATCCTGGCATTGGAACCCTCTCCTACCTGGGGGTCTCCTCAAGCCAAGCGCCCTCTGGTTCTTTTGCTTTTACTTTTCCAGACTGTTTAGCCAAACCCATGAAGGAACATCAGAAATACCTTTACAGAGACCTTTAGTTATCCCTGTTTGTTGACCTGACTACTGTCTCTGGAATAGGAGAAAGGAGAGTAAAACACAGATGAGGCAGTGAGATGTGTGTCTTATACCTCATTCATCCACTCAAACAAATCAGGATGCAACATCTGCTGAGTGACTCCTGGGATTTCAGTGCAAAAATTCAGGTACAGCCTGGTCCTGGTGTGCCTGGCTCTGAATCCAGGAAACACAGGAGGCAGTGTTCCTCCTACCTGGCCTGGATGCCCTGTGAACATGGCAGAAGGAAACCATTCCAGGGAGAACCCTGTTTTTGGCAGACATGGTAGTCTAGAGAGACAGCAGGCAAAGAGAGCACCATCTTGGAATGGTGAGGGTTCCCTTGGAATGCTCATTTCTCTTGAAGAATGGCAAGCAGCTTCCACCCAAAATTCATCTTTGGCTCTTCCTGCTGGAAGTCTCTCTTCTCCCAGAGAGGAAGACATTGGCTTTGCTTTGGGTTTGTGGCTAAATTTTGTGCATTACCTTTCATTCTGAGGCACTACGGGGACCTATAATGTTCTTAAGAGTCAGAAGAGACCACAATGACCTGAGCTGGTGCCTTTGAAGGTGGTTGATTTGCTTTGCCCCATTGGGCGCAGTGTGGCTGTAGCCTTGGTGTGACTTGGGGACAAACTCCCTGGGTCCCTGCTTCTGAGGAGGTGGCTTCCAGCACCCTGCAGAGGCAAAGCTGCTGGCGTCTGAGCACACTACATTTTAATCACTAGAGGTCTGTTCTCTGTGAGATCCTCCCCGTGGTAGCTCTGAGTTCCAACAGACACTGAAAAATGAGATTCTAGTTTTCAGAGAAAACAGCTATGTTTCAGAGAAAAAAGCCCATGATGCTGCTTTTCTGGAAGAGAGAATCCTAAACAAGATAAGTCTCTTAGTTCCAGCCCAGGCCATAGAATCATGAAATATCACAGCAGGAAAAGGCCTGATGGATCATCTTGTTCAGTGGGTTTCCATCGCAGTGTTTACAGGGCTAAGCAGAGAATGTAAATGTTGGTCTAAGACCAGAGTGCTGAGCCTGTGATGACCCAAAAATCACAGACCCAGGCTAAAAAAAAATGCAGATTCAAAGCAGGCAAAGAGCATGGTAGCCAAACCAGCCACTTCTGGACTGGGCATGCAGGCTGGCAGTTTACAAGCACTGGCATAGCATCATTCCCTCATGTAATCGTTGGGGAAACTGAAGCTCGTAACGATAGCTAACACTTACTAGATGCTTCCCACAGACTGGCACTATGCTCAGTGCTCTGCCTGAATTCACTCAATCCATGAATATTCCTGTTGCATAGATGAGAACACTGAAGCACAGAGAGGTTAGATAGCTTATCCACGGCCACAGAGCTAGCAAGATGTAGAGTGATATTTGAAAACACACTCTGACTTCATTGCCCAGGTTCTGAACCGCTTCCCTGCCCTGCCACTCCAGCATGAGTACTCCTAAGAGCAAGGAAATGCCATGTTCCCTAGGCAGGGTCCAGAATCCAGGCCCTGGACTCCTGGTGAGATAGCGCCTGAACTGCAATGTGTTGCTTCCCTTGTTTTCTCTGCTTAAGAGGTTTGATATTTAGAACCAGACTTCAGCCAGAACAGCCTAGCATATGTGATCATCTCTGCTCATGACCAGCTGTAGGGTCCTGCATAAATTGATATGAGTCTCTAATTCTCTGGGGAATCCACCTTACCTCCCAGGGTCCTAAGAATTAGAACTGTTCTCCCAGGGCTGTCACAAGGATCCCATGAAAGAGGGACTGGCACCAGGTCTGGATATGTTTGGATATCCCCAGATGTTTTTGTCCGTCTGTGTACTTTCCAACAACCTTTCCATGGTGGTGTATCTAGTGTTCTGTAGTGGGATGTTTTGCTCCAACTGGACAAACACTGTTGGATACTGGCAGAGTTATCCTGAGTGTCTTGCCCAAACCCTAAAAAGTCAATGGGATGAATAATTACTTCAAAGAACAAAAAACAGCACCATGCTCTATCCTGCCAGTATCCTGGTCCTGATTGGGGCATAGGCAGGCTCCCATTGATGCCCCCCTGGGGAGTGCAGGTACCTGCAGCAGATAGTCTCTGTCACTGGCCAGAGAGCATGCCAGGTCAAGGTTATTTGGCATGTGGAGCTCTTGGGGTGCTGTGACTGGCACCTGGCATTGCTAATGGTGCCACAAGAGAAATAGTGTCCAAGATAAAAAAAGTTGTAACCGAACGTTCCATGGCATGGACATCATCCTTAATTGGAGCTGGTTTGGGAAGATAGCTAAGGCATCTAGGAGATCCAGGCCTGGAACAGCTTAGCATCAACAGCTCAACAAGCTCAACTTGGCTTTGGCATGGACCAGCTTCAAAAACTTCATAATTTCCTTATCCATAAGGTGGGAAGAATAGCTTACCACAGAGGGTGGTTCTGAGAATGAAATGTGCTAGCCTGTGTAACAGCACATGGCACAGAGTAGGAATCCTCCCATTCTCTGAACTCAGACAAGACTCATCAATGATAGAGCACAACTTCTCCTCCCAATTCCCTTTCCTAAACTTCCCATCAGAGTCTGTATCCTTGTTAATGTGATTTTTCTGCAAACTGATTCGAAACAGCTAGATCTTGTAGCGTCACATTTAATTACAGCTGGTTTTGCATTGTTCAATCACTGGCCCATGTGTGCTCGTATTTTCCCTCCAGCTGTCCCACAAGGGAAGAGCCTCAGTCTGTTTTCTTGCACCATGAATACTGACTGCTCAGATCCATAAACAAGCTCAGGCAGGCAGATGTCTTGTGTGCTGTGATCCCTTCACCAGCTGCTTTGGTTGGGCTCTCTGCCACATGAATCCACCTCCTCTGGGGTCCCCATCCAACCACTGAGGAACTCACAACCACTCCTTTATTTTAAAGTTAGTCATAGCAAATGGCATACCTCTATCCAATTGTCCTGGCCCTCCAGCAACACTCTCTTCCATCTTTCTTCTCTTCTTCCTGCCCTGGGGCCCTTGAGTATACATTCTTACATGAATACACCCAGGCCTGAACAGGTGTGCACATTTATGCATGCACACATATGTGCAAGCACATGGACTCACAGCTGCTTCTCAGCTCTGCATTCTAAAATATGTGTGGCATACTTTCTGCAGTGGCTTCCTCACTGTCCACAGTATAGGATGTCTCCACCCACTCAGCTCACACATTCTCTGGCCCCATAATTGTCTAGGGAACATCGATAGCTTATCATTTTTCCATTATCTTTGCACTTCCACAAAAATTCCATTATAACAATCCTCTAAGTATTTTATGGACAACTGTCCTGCAATCCTATTCTTAGTGCTTAGTAATATACCATTTCTGCTGTCTCCTAGTAAACTATTACTAGTTCCCAGAAGATTTCTCTTTCTCACACACATCCATGATTTAAACAATGCAATGTTATCTTTGCACAGAACATTTTTTAGTTATCTCTTCTACATGTCCATTTCCTGTTTCTCCTTAAGTCTCAGCCTTGGCCTCACCCTTCCCATGAACCCTCCCTCTTTGCCCACAGCCCTAGTTCCTTGTCTGCTAAGCTGGGACAAGTTCAACTTCATGTTCCCATGACTCTATGCTTCATTCTAGCACTGTTTTGCATGATGTTTCTAATGGTCCATGTGCCTGTTCACGCTCCTCACTTAGCTATGAGCTACTTAATATCACCATAGGATGATACTAATATGGACAGGTTTTTGTACCAAGCAGTCTTGAGTGTGAAGACAGCTCTTGTACTTGCTGCTTCTGTGGCCTTCCATAAATTCCTTAATCTCCTGAAGCCTTGATTTTTAATCTGTAAAATGAGGGGGCTAGCAATAATAACTTTATGAAAGGGCTATTGCCAAGGTTCAATGAAACAGTATAAAGCAAGTGTTAGCACAGGGTCTGGAAGTTAGTCTCATTGTATCTTTCTTCTGGCATATCAAGTGACTGCTGGGGAAGATGACACATAGAGGGTTCAGGCAGACATTTGAAAAGAAGAAGAGGGAAGGAAAGATAGTATTAGCAGGGAGAGAAGAGGCTCAGGCTGTTTCTCTGGAGTACAGGGTGATGCTGGCTGTGCCAAAAGGGGAAGAAGGCACCTTCACAGACTCCCCAAGGGCTGCTGCCCTGATTTGCATTTCAGACACATTTGTGACAGCTTCATAATGGATTAAGAACCCCAGCACTGATATATTAAAGGTTAATGGTGCATCCTGCTTTTATCTTGATTTGTGACAGCAAATATTTGCAGGTGTTGAGATTTGGGAGCTAGCCATGTTCTTGGCATGGAGGTCTTGCTGGCTGGCAGGACTCCCATGGAGTGGCAGGGACACAGGAGCCAGGGGAGCAGACAACAACTGTATCCCAGGAGAATTCTCTTAATTGGTGGATGCTGATTTCCACTGCACCCACAAAAAACCTGTATCATGAAGTTTCAGCACCCTGCGGATTGAGCCTAAAGAACTAGATCTGATTCCCAGACTCCTTGGCAATCTGTTCCTGGGCAGCCTGAAGCCATGTAGCTTTGTGCTGTGCCTCCTGGCTCAGGGCCACAGTTCTTTGGTTCAAGCACCTCAAACTATCACTAGGCCTGCTTCTCTGCAGATGATTGACTCACAGTTATCCTGAAGGGAGACTAGTCAACCCAAGATGAAGACTTTTCCAACAGAATATCCAAACTAGATGTTTTAAAGGCAAGAAAAAGGCCAACTCATTAATATATGATTCATACATATAATCTATGTTCATTGGAGTGTTTACCATGAGCTGGGCACTATTGTAGGTAGGGGGCATATTATCCCAGTTTGGCTAGAACTTTTCTGGTTCTAACACTGAAAGTCTTGCATCCAGGAAATCTCTAGTTCCCAAGCAAACTGGGGTGATTGGTCACTCAAGTTGTAAGCACTGGTGGTATAGCAACAAAACAAATAGCCAAGTCCCATTCTAGGAGGGTAACTAACATTAAGCAGCCATATATGTCAAGTTGTGATGTGTTTTTGTATTTTTTTCATATAATTTAAGGGGTGTTGTATTTTGTGAAAGATTGTCAACAAAGGCATCATGGAGAAGGTAACATTTGATTCGACTCAGACCCTGAGAGAGTGAGCCAATTACAAATCTGAGGGAAGAGTAAACCAGGATAAGGTTAATAAAAAACTACAGAAACCCTGAGGTGGGAAGGCAGGGAGGCTGGTATGGTGAGAGTAGATATATTGGGGTCCACATAACATGAGACCTTTCAGGCCATGTGAGGACTTTGGATGCTCCCTTTGACTTTGGAGTCAAGAAGTCATTGGAGGGCTTTGAATGATGAGGTGACATGATCTGGCATAGATTTTTAAAGGATCACTCTGCTTGACCTCCCCAGGGAATAGCTGTAGGGGTTAAAGGTGGAAGCAAGGAGTTTCTTAGAGAGACTATCTCAGTGTCCAGATAAGATGCAGAGTGAAGGTCATGATAAGTGATCTGATTCTAGATGTATCTTGATATAGGAAGAGATAGGAAATGCTGAAATTTGTATGTGTGATACATAAGAAAGAGAGAAGTCAGTAGCGATTTCAAGGCTCTTGGCTACAACATCTCAAAGAATAGAGCAGTGTTTGACTGAGATGGGAGAACTAAAGGAAGAGCAGGCATGATTTAGGGGTTAGTGATTTAAGAGCACAAGTTTGAACATTTTTAGTGTGAAGATCTATTAGCCATCCAAATAAAGTGATCAGGTGGGTGATTGCCAGGAGTGGATGGGGTGGGTCAGGGCTGGGGTGTCCCACTGTGGTCATCAATGTATGGCTGCATCTACGGACAACTGACATGATGAGATTGTGGCAAAAGTCCTGCAACCCAGAAGATAAGGGATCTGTGGTCTGATCCCTGGAAGATTCCAAAATTCAGAGTCTGAGAACAGAAAAAAGAACTAGGAAAGGAAATGAATAAGGAGATCCTCCAAGGTGGGAGGAGGACTGAGCAAGAGCAATTTCTGCAAACCAAATGAAGGAAGGGCATCTAGGAGAGTGGTTGGCTTGTCAAATGCTACTGGTCGGGGGGATGTGAAGACCGAGGATTGGCCACTGTATTTGGGAGATCATTAATGACCTTGATGAAAGTTGCTTCAGATCAGCAGTGGGATGAAAACTGGAGTAAGCCAGGTTTCTGAGAAATGGGAAGAGGGTAATGGAGGCAGTAATCATAGATAACTCTCCAGAAGAAGAGCTGGAAGGGTGGTTGGAGGATGTCATTTCATAGGATTTTTTTTTTTTTCGAGAGCGAAGATGTATGTATGTATGTATTTTCAAGCCAATGGAAATGATCTGCAGAGAGAAATAATTTCATGATGAGGAAGATAGAGGTGACAACTGGAAGAGCAATGTACTTTGAGAAAGCAAGAATGTCTGGGATCTAGGAGACAAACAGAGTTAGACATACATAGGAGAAAAAACAAAACTGTCATTTTTAAAAAATGGAAGGCAACTATTCTATTCGGTAGTTTTCGAGAAAGCAAAGTTAGAAAAGCAAAGTTCTCCACTGATGGCGTCTCCCTTCTCAGGAAACAAGAAGCAGCCTCATTGTCTGAGAGTCATCTGAGAACGTAGGAGGAGGAAGTGCACGGGGAGATTTAGAAGATCTCAGGCATATTTAAAGGTCTCCTGGAGGCTAGTGGTCATGATTCTAAAGTTAGAATCTCCATGCTGGTATTTAGCTTGGATCTTCTCCCAGCCATATTCAGCCATTCAGTTCTAAACACAAAATTGTTTTAAAACAGAGTTCATTCTTCCAGAAAACATGAACTCAGCTCCTAATGTCTGTCAGCCTGTATGCGGGGTGATAGAAATTCAGAGATGAACACAGAGTCCATTCCCTGGAGGAGCTCAGGGTTGAGGTGGGCAGACAACACAGGAAGCTCAAAGGGGAAAACATTAGGATAGGACCAAGTCCAGAACACACAGGACTTAGATCCAGTGGGCATGGATCCACTCTTTCAATACAACATGACAGCTGAGCTGATTCCTTCAGGGTAGGTACGTTTTAGTCACCTGACAAAGGCAGGACACAGCAAAGAAGGCAGGCAATGAACCTGAGTGAAGACTTGGAGGCCCGAGTGAGCAGGAGGTCTTCCAGGCTGGCACCCCAAAAGTAGGGTAGCCGAGAAGAGCTGGAGGAGGCAGCACTGAAGCACTGAAGGCTCTACGCTAAGCCTCCTTTGCTGGGGGAAATAGAAGCCCCAGAATTGACCTAGTGAGTAGTGTGGACATTGAGCTCCTGACTTGGCTTAGCACATGGCCCACAATTATCTGACCTCATCAAGGTGATTTTCACAGCTCCTATTACTGAGCTCTGCTTACATACAGGATCTAGGCTGAGTTTGGCAAATCAGAAACACGTATCACATATGCCCATGTTTAGGAATTCACAGTCTGCTTTGGGACCAGGGCACCAGGCCTGGGTTGAGTCCAGGCAGAAGGTGTGGAAGTGAGGAAACTCCAGCCTGCCTTGGTATGGGAGCCTGAGTACTGATGGGCCCTGAGTACCTGGGATGGCCTCAGACCACTTTGAGTTAGTCTGACATGTTTGTCTTGCTGTAGGGACTGAAGATACAACTATCACAGCCTCCTCGTGGCTGTGGACAGGGTGTTTGATGGGGCTGGTAGAGAGACCTCCTGCCTCTCAGTGGATCTTGGCTGATGGGAGGCTAACCCAGGAGGAAGGGTGAACGTAGAGGATAGAAGAGAGCACAGAGCTCAGTTCTCAAGGCCCAGAACTGATGCTTGGGCAGAAGCAGGATATTTAAAATCATTCAGATCACATTTTTTATTTATAACATAATAAAAATGCAAATTTTACAAAAATGTGTTTGTAAGAAGTGGAAGTCTTGCAGAAGTTCACTGCTTATTCCTTTTACTTTTGTTTTTATATTTATTTACATTTATTAATTGTTACTTTTTACAAGTATGTAAATATATTCAAATGCTTTGAGTTTTTCTAGCCGTTTATTTTGGATGTCTTTTAATTTCAATAGCAATTGAAGAAGTGGGATTTGGAGAGAAAACGCCATGGAGGGAAGGAAGGTGAGGAGGGAGTGCACCTCAGCTGGCCCTCCGAGGCTGGCTTTCAGGCATAGATTGGAAGAAGGGCTCTGTGGCCTATGGAAGCATGCGTTTTCCTGCCATGGGCCCTGCAGCCCTCACCCTGTGGGTCACTAAGTGTTCTCATACAGTGTTTGGATCTGCAGTCCCTCTGCTCACTACTCCAAATCACACCCTGACTAGGCTTTGGATACAAATGAGAACTGTTTTCTTAGTCTATTTTTTCTCACTTATAACAGAATACCTTCAACTGGGTAGTTTATTTTATTTTTTTTAAGGGCATTTATTTCTTACAGTTCTGGAGGCTGAGAAGTCCAAGGTCCAGCAGCTGCATCTGGTATGCACCTTCTCCCTGCAGTGTCATGTGGTGGTGCAGGGCATCACATGGACAGGGGCCCAAGCCTACTCGCATCCCAGCTTAAGCCTCTCTTCTTCTTCTTCTTCTTCTTATAAAAATACCGTCTCCCCTCCCATGATGACTGATTAGTCCATGACTGGGTTAATCCATTCATCAAGGCAGAGTCTTCATGATCCAATCACCTCTCAATGGCCCCACCTCTCAATACTGCCGCATTGGGAATTAAGTTTCAACATGAGTTTTGGCGGAGACAGTGTTCTAACCACAGCACCTGTGTACACCCAAGCATCACCTTTCCCAGGCTTCCTGGAAGGTCCCTGGGTAAATGTTCCAAGGTAGGAGAGGTTCATAAGCTGGCTCCTTGGCTGCCCTGTCTCAGCTCCTTCGCAGGACAGTCCCAGCAGGCCTCAGCCCCAGCTTCTGTGAGTTCACTCCTCTCTGCTCCTCTTAGTCCAGTGCGAGGACAGATACTAGAGAAACACATGCCCTAGATGTCAACTCCAATGGCTCAAAATCTACCCTGGCTACTTTATGTAATCACTGCCTCCATCATTTTATCTCACCCTTGCTCTGCTTTATTAATCTTCGTAGCCTTTTTCATCACTTGTTACAGAGCTGCAGGGGTCAGCCGACGATACTCCACAGGCCTTCAGAGGGCCTGCAGCCTGCTTTGACACAGCCTGCAAGCCAAGACTGCTTTTCCTTTTTAAAAACGTTTTAAATGTTGGAAAACAAAACAAAAACAAAAACAAGGAATATGTGACTGAGTCTTGTGTGGCCCTCAGAGACCACATAGGCACTATCTGTCCCTTTCCAGAAAGTTTGCTGACCCTGGCATTACCTAGTTATTGTATTGCTGCTGTTGTCATTGATGTTTGTTTCTTTGTCTCATCTCAACTATGTAAAATCCACAAAAGTAGGAACTTGGTGCCATTCATGCCCTATCCCCAGACCTAGAGCACTGTCTAATGCAGGCAGATGCACAGGAAATAGGGTTTTTGAATGACGAGTGAATGAAAGAAGGAGAACACCTAGGAAGCCTTCCCCTGCATGGGTGATAGATTAGAAAGGCCATGGGGCACCCTGGGGAAGAAAACCAGGAGAGGCTTATCAGTGTGCACCAGGGTGGGTCATGGTGCCCTCTGGAAGCCAGTTGTGGAGCCCTAGCCAGGCAATCTGGATTATTTTGATGATTGCAGCATCATCTCTTGTAGAGTCAGACATGAGATAGAAAATCGAGACTGCTAGAATAATAGTAAAGGCATCTGTAGGCTGTAGCTATGAAAGTTTCAAGTCACCAGAATGGATATCCCCACCCTCCCGTGTCTTTTGAGCCACTCCACCACATTGTTTTCTCCTTAAGGAAGAATAATAGGACTTCCAGATCCAAATGCATCAGGCCCATGCTTATGACATCCCCACCATTGTTGAAATCCATTACATATACTGAATATTTATTCTGCTCTTGTTGCAAGTGTGTTTATCTCCATTGCCAATGTAAATATTTTTGTAACATGCAAAGATGTATTTATAAATTCTGTATTATTGATTTTTCTCATACTGCAAACACATTTATCTCTTTGTTAATGAACATATATCAAGGAAATAGAAAGATTGACTTATGGAGAAAGGTGTGGGAAGGAAAGGAGGTGGTACCAAGCTGGGGAGAATATCCTTGGCCACAGCTGAAGGATGCATGGTGGGTCTTCCCTGGAGGTGCATGTTTAATTAGAGGACAGTGTTCTCAGAGGCAAGGGATGCTTACAAAGTCCTTTTGCAAGACAATCTGATGTGCTCAAAGGTATCAGCTATGCTTTTAGCTTGTGGAAATTTTAAAAATCGGTAATCCAGGTCAGGAGACACAGAGAAGCAGCTCGCATTGGTCTCAAACCCAGTTTTGGTAGGACACACTTAAGTAGAAATATTGATTTAAACATAAGATTGGAGGAGAGGGTAGGCTTTGTCAGGGGAGGATTCCAACACAAAATATTATCAAAAGGTGAAGTAAGAAGGTAGGCAGCAAACAGAAGTGAGGCTCAAGGGATACACAAGCTTGCACCATGGTATTTCATGAGCCAGTGCAGACTCTGGTGGGCAGCCTGGGTCTGATGCTTTTGAGGCCATTCTTCCTGAGCAGTTCCTTGCCTAGGAGTTCACTACTTTCCCGGGGTAGCCTCTGCTAGGCTGTTACTATGACGACCCACAAAGCAAAGGTCCAGATTGCCTGATAGAGGAGTTTTGGTGTCTCTATGCTCATCCTGGGTTCAGAATTCTGCAAGTCATCCCTTTAGGTATCCTGAGTGCCTGAAGTGTGTGCTGTTGACAAGGCAGCAAATTGTGGGCTGATGGGAGAGCATTTGCATGTACCTTGGCAACAAGATGGAAACAAGATGGGCCATAGGCTTCTCAATGGGGAGACAGATGGGCAGATGGGGAGATAGGCTCCAATCACATGAGCCTGGAAGCTTAGACATGCAGCTTGCCCATGCTTCCTTCCATCTGGGTGTGACTACTCTGGCCTGTTACCCATGACTCCTTCACATGAGCCCAGTGCTCCAACCATTTGAACTACTGATAAGCAGTCTACTAGAAGGGCTACCATTTGTTAAACATTAACTGTGTACCAGGTATATGTCTGGGATCATTAATCTTCAACAACCCTGTGAGTTGGGTATGAGTTTTGAAATCTAAGGCCTCAGAGATTAAATGATTTGCCCCAGTCCATGGTTCTGGAGCTTGCATGCATCAGAATCACCTGGACGGTTGTGGAAACATAGACTGCTGAGCACCACCCTCAGAATTTCTGACTCAGTATGTCTGGAGTGGGGCCCAAGGATTTGCATTTCTCATAAGGCCCGAGGTGCTGACACTGCAGCTCTGAGGATCACACTTTGAGAGCTACTGGTCTATGTCAAACAGTGAAGGCATTCAGAGGGAGCATCCACACCCAGGACTGCCAAATTCCATCACCTATGTCTTTTTAGCTGATGTGAATTGCTCCCTGGTTTGTGTCCCGAATAAGCCACCTGTTTTCATTACCCAAATGCCTTCTCAGGTAATACCTTCTCTTCTAGGAACGTTCTACCCCTTGGTTCTCCATCTGGCTGCCTCTACCCATTCTCTCTGACTCAGCTTAATGTTCCCTCTTCTAGGAAGCATTTCTTTAGCTCCTACCTATGGGTTAGCTACTTTTCTGTGCTTCTGGGATCCCCCATACAGACCTGTATTTTAATGTCTCTCATATTGTTTGGTCACTGTTGCTTTACTTCTCTGACAACTCACCCCTTGATGATGCCTGCCATGTATTCCTTGCTTGGTGTGCACTGTGCCTTACCTAGTAGACATTCAGGAACTGTTGGTGAAATAACTGGTTGAATGACATCAGTGAGTTGCATTGTGCATGTGAGGTTAATAGAGACCACACCTGTAATGGGCACGTCTCCTTCATCTCTCTGTGGTAGAGGTACCTGGACACTTCGTAGCAGTTGTTGCTGAAGAGACTGACTTCAGAAAAGTTCTAAATTGAGTGTGCTGCTAGCACAGCCTCCTCCAGGTGAAGCCTCCCTCACTTGCTTGAATGGGCGTCCTATCTGACTTCAGCATCTGTCTTCCGCTGACTGCCAGTGTTGGCTTGGCAGTCTGGATGCCTGGCTATCCCCATTCTCCTTTATTCCTCCCTGTGTGTCCCCTCCAAAACTGTGTGCTGTGACAAGAGGATGACTTCCTCAGGGAGATGATGGCTTTTGTGGATGAATAGTTGGGTCCCTCTGTTCAACATCCCAAGTAGCCTTCCATAAGTTTATTCACCCTGGAATAAGATGATAGTGCCCCCTGTGCTGGGCATTAGTGAGCCTGGAAACCTTTGTTGAAAGATCGAGTACATGTCTGAGATGGGAGAGATTCCTCTGCACAAATTTGTGGCTATTAGAGGTGACGGATGAATGGAGGCTATGACCGTGGGTCTGAGCAGTAAGATTCAAAGAAGATGGGGGTGGCATTTTGGGGTGGGAGCAGTGAGGTCTACTGGAACAGAAATGAACATGAAGCCATAAACATTTGGGCTGCCTGCTTCTTATCCAGAGACATTCCCTGAGCCTCTGGACATGGGCACCTTCATGAATAATACCTAGAGGAGAGAGAAAATCTCCATTTCAAATGTGGGGATGAAACAGTTGGAGATCCCTGGCAGTTACCCATTCGTTCCACACTCATGAAAACTGCAGCAATTTAGAGCAGCTCAGTATTTAGACTCAACTATGTAATTCATCCTGATGTTTCTCATTCATCAAAGCCTTGTATTTGTTTGTATTACCATGAGAAAAATTTTTTTAAATGTGGAAAAAAAAAGATTCCCCTCCTTTCATTACAGGCAGATTACGGCAGAGTTGCAACCCTTGGGGCCCTTCAGGCAAAGGAACATCTTGCTTCAATTAGATATAAATAATGAACAATAATTAGAAAGATTTCTTCATCGAATTTGTTATTTTATGTTTCCTTTCATCTTTAATGTATTGAAACGAATACTGAGCTCTGTTTCTGGGCCACATAGCAGGGACATAAGGAGTGCTGTGGCATGTGTCTCCGAAGCAAGGGGAAGCATCCACAGCTGGGCCTTCTGTGTGCTGGCTGGGGAGGCTGCTGTCAGCATTGGTCCAGGGCCATGGGTGCAAAAAAGGGGCTCCTTCAGCTCCAGTCCTCAATTCATATAGTCTACTGGGGACCTGAATAATCACGGTAGTCAGGAACTGCTCTGAGAGCTGAACACAAATCCCATTTAATCCTCATAGCAATCCTCTGCCACAGGCTCTGCTTCTATCTCCATTATTAAAAGATTTGGAAACTGAGGCACAGATAAGTTAACTAAGTTTTCTGGACCACAGTGTTGGTTGTGGAGGGCAGACAGGCAAGATAGGTAATTGGACTCCAGAGCCCTTGCTTGTCTCTGCTCTGGCATGTAGCCTCTGAAGTCTCGGTGAGCTTGTGCTGCCACAAAAGCCCACAAGGTGTGGAGAGGGCACAGGGAGGCTGGGGTGGGGACAGCTCCCCAAGGAAAGGGGCAGCTGTTGGCTGCTGGATTTTCAACGGGCTTGTAGAGGTGTTGTTAGAGGAGGAAGATAAAGGGATTCCAGGCAGAGGGAGCACTGTGGCCTGATGCCACGGATGGGAAGTGTGTGGGATTTCTCATTTCAAGGTTGGCTACGGTGCTGTGTGCAGGTGGGGAGAACAGCCAGAAATGAGACCAGAAGATGGAGGGTTGTGTAGATCCAGTTGAGAAGACTGGCTCTTCCTGTGGAAACGGTGACTCAGAGAGAGGGAGGGATGATGATGTGGGTTGATAAAGAGGAGAGACTGAGATTTCTAGAAGAGAAATAAGTAAAGAGTGGTCAGGTTGGAACCTGGAGAGAGAGGCTAGCTCCCCACTGGGCTTTTTTTACTTTGCAATTCTGTTTGGTACATGACATTCTCTCAACATGCTGAGCCAAGTACGCTCTTCTGAAGCAAGTGAAATCTTCATAGCGACTGGTCCTTCCTGCTGTGACTATTTGTCCTTCCCCAGAGGAATCTCCTCCTCTGCTCCTAGCTCAGAAGTCTGCTCTTGGGCTGCCAATGGCTGTTGTTTCGTGAAATCCCCCCTCTGATGTGCACCTGGCTGGAGCTACCTGCCACTCCTCTAAGGAGAGCAAACCCAAGGCCTTCAGAAGTGCTTTGTTTTTTTCATTATCTTTTAAATAATTGTCAACATTTTAAAATCAGGAGAGATATAAAAATCCAATTTACTTTATTTTTTCAAAAACCAAATTGGTTGGGGAGGTCATGGGGTGGGGAGCTTTCGAAGTCAATAATTGCCTAGACCCCTAGCACAGCTGCAAGCTTTGGAGGGGATGCCTCTTAATTTACCTTGAGTCAGTTGGTCTCTGAGTGCGTTTCTTCCCCATGCTGTCTCTGAGTGTCACAGGCCGGCCATCATTATCGTCCATAATGCCAACATAGGCCTCTTTCCTGCGCAGCCTCTGCAGGCATCTGAGTTGGAGATCCGCAGCAAACAGCCTCTCATGTTGCCCTGACTCTTTGATACTATGATTTTCTGTCTATATGTCTGCTTCTATAGCTGAACTATAAGCTCCTTAAAGGCAAGAATCATGTCTTATTCATCCTTTTATCCCTCCAGTTCAGTAAAGAACCTGGTTTTAGGCACCCAGTCATCTTATTGAATTAATCAACACTGAGAAAACATACCTGTAATTGAATGAGACCCTCTCCGGGCTGAGGGACTCAAACTTTGGGGGACTGGTAATGAAGAATGTGGATAGTGGGCCATGCTGGGCTTGGACTTCAGAAGAGCCTTGAAGCCCATTTGTAACCTTGCAGTGTGCAGTGCACAGCATGTACTCATACCTCGCTGCCTTTCTGCATTTCAGGACTTTCCAGGACTTGTCCAAACAAGTGGAGATGTCTTATGGCACCGTCCGGGATTCTGCTGTATATGAGTACTTCCGAGCCAAGGGCACCAACCCCCTGGAGCAGGACAGCACGTTTGCCGAGCTCTGGCGGACCATCAGCAAGAACGGAGGGGCTGACAACTGTGTGTCCAGTCCTTCAGAAGGCATCAGGAAGGTAGGCGGGGAGCTGGCGCTTGGGCACGTGCACTGTGACAGGGCCACGGGGTGGTCATCCCCCAGGTGGGAGACACCTCCAGAGGCATCTGACTCTGAGCAGCCCTGTTACCTGCAGGGCAATCCATCACACACGTTCTTTAGGTGGATGCCCCTTCTGGGCAGCAGAAGTAGAGCAGCTGCTCCTTAGGGACCTTCCAAGTTTGCAGAGTGGTGCTGGCTGGGGAGGAGCAGGCAGATTAAGCCTGACCTTTGGCCCACCCTCCTCATGGGCTCATAGGAGGGTGGCACAGAGAGACCTGTCCACCTCAGGTGAGAACACTTGGCAAAAGCAGAAGCAGAGTACCAAGGAAGAGGTGCAGGAGTGAAGGGAGGGTGTTGAGGAGAGGGTGACCCACTGTGGTTAGCCTGGGGGTCTGGTTGGGGAATTCTGCACACAGGGAAAGGGTCAGCCAGGTGGGCTGGGCTCATCTCTGGGGCCGTACTGTGAGAAGAGGTGTGCCTCAGAGATGGGGATAAGGGCAGACAGCCTGGGACAGAGCCTTACCGGGCAAAGCCTTGGGAGGACAAGTGGGAAGATACCAGTGCCAGAGGGAAGAAGGGAGGAGAAAGCCCATGATGCTCTTCAGCACTGTTAGATGTTGCTCATTTGTTTCAGTCAATTTCCCACAATGACTCGAATTCAGCATTATTATCCTCTTATACAGCTGAGGATTGGATGGTTCTGACTCATGACTCCTTGGGTTCCAAGCTGGGGAATTGGCATTTATCCACTCATGTGCAGCTGTAGAGCCCTTGGAGGTCAATGAAGAAGAATGTGGTGGGATGAAGGCAGGTGTTATGATTTTGCTGCTGGTGGTGGGGTCCTCCTGTCCAGTGACCCCCACATGCGACAGCTACTGTCCTGAGGTCATTAGAGAATAGGGCCGGAGACATGTACAGCCCCCTGGTCAGCGCTGCTGCCTCTCTGAGCAGACCGACTGCCTCAGTGTCTCCTCCTATCCTTTCCCTCCCAGACCCATCCTGCCACCTCTGTGGAGTCTCCTCATGTATACCCTCACAGGCGCACTCACACCTTACCCCCCACCACAACACACACACTCATCCCTGTGCTGCCCCCTAGCCACTCCAGTGACATCTTGGCCTTCCTGCAGAGAGCGGTGGATGTCAGGACAGCCTGGGGCAAGCTCTGGGGCCACTAAGGCCCACCACCCTGCCCTTCATGGTCCTCAGCAATCTGCCAGCGCCTCCCTGATGTGCCCCAGAGGGGTCAAGGGAGAGAGGCCTGAGTCCCCCTTTGCTTTGGAAACACATGGGCATCAGACAGAGTGCAGCCTCTATCCCGTGACAGGCTGGGGCACCTAGCTGTGGTGCCATGTGGAGTGAGGCCCACTGGGAAGATGGTTGTGCATAGGATGACTTGTACAGGATCCCATGCTCAGGATGACTTTTCCTTGCCGTTTAGCCACATTGAACAGCAGAATGTGTCTAGGCTCTGGAGCTTGACACATTTAGGTGTGAATTCCAGTTTTGTAAGTTACCAACATTGTGAAATGGAGCACACCATTCTCCCTGTCTGGGAACTCTTGGAGTTGAGAAAGACCTGGGCAACTTTCCATTTGGGGGTCTCCTTAGAGACTTAAATGATCTGACAATACATATCATGATAAATTTTGAATGTTTAGATTTAACAAAGTGATACTTTGACAGCAATAATAGAATGCGGTGTAACTGTGCTATTCTCATGCTTACAAGATTTATTAAAACCTCATAGTTCTCACTTCACTGCAAAGGATGGTGCTCTAGCCTTAGGCTGCAGGGTCTTCTTTCATCCCTGACAGTGAATCTTTGTGGCTGTAGGTGACCTAATTTGAAGATAATGAACACAATGTTGATTTAAGGCCTTTTGTGCATGTGAGGCCTGGGCCAAATGGCCTTCGAGTTCCTTTTCCTGGCTTTCTTTGACTGTGAGAGAGAGCCAGTACTGTCATCCTCACAGGGTCTTATGAAGATTCATTGCATAATGCTAAAAAAAAAAAAAGCACTGCTTAGAAAAATAAAAAGATAGCTACTTTTGACTTTGTTAAAGTTCTGTTCATTACAAGTCACTTTAAGTAATATAAAAAGGCAAGTCACACACTGGGAAGGGATATTTACAATACATATAACCAATGCAAGATTACTATCAAGAATATATCAATAAGAAAAGCTCAAATAACTTAACAGGAAAATGGCAAGAGGCTTGCACAGGCTTGACACAGAAGAGGCAACACAAATGGCCAATAATCAAATGAAGAGATGTTCAAAATTATTAGTGATCTGTGAAATGCAAACAAGACCATAAAGATTATATCATTTTACACCAATTAGTTTGGCACAAAATGAGAGGTGGTGAAGAAGACGTGGAGTAACAGTTGGTTAATTGCTGGTGGGGGTGTGCTCAGTACAATCGCTTTGGAGAAGAGCTTAGCATTCTCTTATAAAATGGGACACTTACATACCGTATGGCCCAGCAATTACACTCCAATGTATCGACCTAAAATAATGTCCACATACACTTTTGGAGACAAGAAAGGCCACGGTAGCACTTCCTGTAGAACCAAAACCCTGGAAACCATCCAAATGACCATTAACAATATAAAGAAAGATGCTGGCTACAATGAAATGGATGAATCTTAGCAGGACGATATTGAGTAAAATAAACCATTAAAGACAATTTCATACAGGTCAACTAATAGAAGGTAACACAGAATATTATACCCTCTTAAAAATGTATAAAATATACACATGCACATCCAAAGCAATGATAAAATACAAGATTCACCACAGTGGTTGCTACAGGTGGGAGAGCCAAAGCAGCAGGGAAGAGAGAAGGACATTGTTGGTAAGGCAGGGTTGGTGTTAGGTTTAGATTAGCAGGAGATTTTAGAAAATTAGTTAATGAGTTAATTCAAAAAGACAGCCATTCCAGGAGAAATGTACGGGTATCCTGAAGCAAAAGTTGTCATTGACCTCATTCTGCTCACCTCCCTACTCTTCCAAACGCATGTCCAGACCAAGCAAGGCAATGCTGTACTCCTCACAAGTACCCACCCCTTCCCTCTTTGCAGGTGACATGTGCCTGCTTATGCCTCAGAAAGGCCAACAAACACCATCGAGCCCTCTGGATGGTGATAAACCTGGAGATGAGTCATTAGAGAAACACCTCATCATCATTCTAGCTACCCCTTGTCCATTGGTGGCACTTAGGAAACCACTCACCCTCTGGTGATATTTAGAGTCTTACTCATGAATACAACAATGTTAAAAAATCAGTAGCAAAGGATGCAAACAAAGGATTTTTTATCAATGCCTATCACTTCATGGTATAGAATTTAACCTTTTTTAGTACATAGGATGGATTGTTTTTATGATACCTTCATTTTATGAACCCCAAGCTGGTTTTGAGATCACAAATCTCTCTCTTGCATTTGGGTCTCTAAGAAAAAGAAACCAACTGCCAGCACTAGACAAATGTTAGGGGTTTTATAACTAGTGTCATAAAAGTGAGTTTATAGTATTGTCAGACAATGAAGTGTGCTGCATTTTTTTTTTTACTGGAGGAAAAGCTCAGATTTACTCTCAAATCCTCCTTCTTCATGTGCCTGTTTGGATGACTACCGGACTTAAATGCTTGTCTGAAATTTGTCCTCTTCCCTACTTCTATGGAGTGGCCCCTCTGCTCCCTGCCCCCAGACTATGGCTTTAGTAAGCTTGTGAATCCCTGAGCCCGGAGCAGACCAGTCTGGAGATGGCTGTGCCCTAAGTGAGGATGACAACTTGAATCCAGAAACTGCAGGACAAATCCAGCAAGTAGGGAATTATGGGCCTAGTATTCAGGGAGGAACAGCCTCTCCAAATCCCAAACAGAGTCTGCTGCCATGCAATGTGGGCAGCCTGGCAAAGGTGAGGAGTTGCCCACCGAGGGGCTTCTTCTGGAAGCTTCTTTAGCAATTGACAGACAATCACACTTCTAATTTTCAGTTGCTCTTTGGTGACTCAGCTCCATTTTCAGGAAGTGTTTGGTAGCGGAGCAATGTCTAATTGCTGCAAAAGTCAAGGAGGTTGGTACAGAGGGTGACCCTGGAGAGCCGCTGTTATTTTCTCCTTGGGAGTGCTAAGGCTTTTAATGACATGAAACCAATTTAGGTGGGGAATTGTTTAGAGTAATCATTTGTCCATGATATCAGAACTGGAGAAGGGTTATGTCATGGTTAGCTCACCTCTGGGACCCACTCCTTCATGCCAACACACACCATTGAGCCTCTGGAGGATAATAAACCTGGAGATGAGTCATTAGAGAAACACCTCCTTATTGTTCTAGCTACTCCTTGTCCATTGGCGGCACTTAGGTAATCACTAACCCTCTGGAGATAGAGTCTTATTCATGAATATAACAATGTTAAAAAATCAGTAGCAAAAGATGCAAATAAAGGATTTACCATGCCAGTGGCCACTAAGATAAGGACAAGTGAGATCTTGTCAGACTTTGATGAGGCAAATATGAAAATTTGGGACAGGAGGGAATTTTTATTTATTAAGGGACTACCACACACCATTTTCACAACAAACCTGCCTGGCACCCAGTAAGTCTCAATGAATACAGGATTGTCCCTGAATGAGTCATCTGTTTGCTGTCTGACTGAGCAGAGGGAGATAAATCGGAGACAAGGTTCCTGTCATCGGTTAGCAGGTTACCCTCTTTAGATTTCATGGTGGAAGGGACAAGAGAAATAGCTCCAGGGTTCCTGTCAGGCTTGTCTCTTGATAACCTTCTGTAGGGGATAAGATTTTCCTGGTCCTGAAAGATGCGTCACAAAGAGAGAGGAGAGAGGCTGCTTCCATTTCTGTCAGCCACATGCACCTATCAGGCCTAAGGAAAGACTAGACCAAGGATTGGCAAACTCTGACTCCTGTTCAAATCTGACCTACAGCTTGTTTTATAAAGGTTTATTGGAAAACAGCCCAACTCATTTATTTACATGTTATTTATGGCTGCTTTCCTGCTATTTCAGCAGAGTTGAATAGTCATGATAAAGATATATGGCCCACAAAGCCTAAAATATCTATTATCTGTTCCTTTATAGAAAAAGTTTGAGGACTCCCGGTCTAGACAGGGGCAACCCAGGGACATTGCCTCTAGCTGTGCATCATCTCATAGCACACAGTCACCATTAGTAGGTAGCATATCCTCTAACTCTATATAATGGAATAGTGCACAGGCATCTCTACTAAGAAGCTCCTGCTGCAGCTCTGCACCGTTTAACCATAGGCGCCTCTAGTAGTGCATCATCCAGCTCTGTACCATCTTGTAGCATTCGGGCTCTGCCCCTTTTTGTCCTCTAGGTCTGTCTCTGATGGCCTAGAAACTTCTCCCTCACTGCACTGAGACCCAGCTTTACTGCTGGTCTGGCCTGGTCTCCCTCTGAAATCTATTGAGCAATCTCTACATCCCAGGCACTGGGCCAGATCATTTACATACATTCATACTTTCATCTGAAACCGACTACTTGATTATTATCTCCAAGATGTAGAAACTGGACCTGAGCCTCAGAGAAACTAAGTGACTTGCCTAAGGTTCACACAGATGTGAGTAATTAGTGGCATGGTCACCAAAACCTCATTCTACTCATGCCTCTTCCCATGGGGTGGCAATCTCGTCTTTTCTACACTTCATTGTGTTTCCACCCCCTTGTGTACACTTTGCTTGTGCTTTTATTTCCTTCCCTCTCTGACACCAAAGTAGGAAGATATATGTCCGACTCCCATGTTTGGCAGCCATACTGCTCCTTCCATGTGTCATGGCAAAGGTTATTGAAGTCTGTGACTTTATCTTTTGATTTTCAAACTATTAAAATATCCATTACAGAAACCTGGAGATGCAGAATTGAGCTGGCAAATGGTTCAAATTTATATGATAATAACTTCATCACGTGAAGTCAGGTTTTAATATTGCTGATGGGATTTTTTTTTTTCTTTAGCTTGATCAACTTCATCAAGCAACATCCAGCATAACCCAATTTCTGCTCAGTGCCAGGGCTGACCTGGACCACCAATTGATTAAGCCTTTCCATAAATCAAACCTAATATTTAATAACACTGTCAAATTGAATATAGCGCTAATAGTTTATAATAGTTTAAATGTCAATCTTCACAGCTCATTGAGGCCTTTGAATAAATAAACGAGTAGCTTGTTTCAGACCCTGTGGCTGGAGATAGTATTTTTCAGAGGGAAGGAGTTTTTTAGGTCAGCATTTGGTGGTAACAAAAGGTGGTGTTTTCCTCTCAGTAAATATAGCTGAAGTCACAAAGTGTGAATGCAAATGCAGGAAGAAAATGGGCCCACAAATCTTATTTCCACCCCTGATCTAATGCTTGTCCTTGCACTAGATTGCATGTGGGCATCACCTCTTAGCACCAACATTTGCTCCCTTCCTCTTCCTTTCTGCTCTGTGACAGGGTTGCTCTCCTTGCACACAATCTCTGCTTAGTGTCAGGGACTACACCTGTGGCAGAGAAGCTGATCCCTAGAAGGATGGCAGTCTTCCACAGTAGGATCAGGAACTTTGGCAACCAGATAACCCTCCATTTGGAAAGGGCAAGATAAGAAAGGTGACCTCATATGTGGCAGCTCCTAGTTCCATGGCATGCTGGAAATTCCTACTGAGGAGTAGGGCGAGGCTTATATGGGTGGGCACTTCTTTGCACTTTTGGGATGCTAGATTCAAAGATCAAGAAAATTTGACCAAGATGATGGAAGGGGATGTAGACTACATAGCTACCTGTGTGGTGCAAAGCAAAAATACTGCTCTCTACAACAGCAAGAGCCCTTGTAGCCATGATCCAAGAAACTCTGTTATTTCTCTGCTTCCAAGTGAGTATGGATTGGGGATTTTGTAAGCCTCCTTCCCTCTCAGGCACTCACATTGGTGAATCATTCATGTCTGTATCTTTTGTACCTGCTCAAAAGACCCTATATCTATTTTGCAACTTGGATGGCATCTTCTCTTTATTCATTCATTTATTAACTTATCCATTCAAGAAATGTAGTTTGAGTAGCATCTTCCTTTTAGGAGTTAGAAAATGTGTGTTTAAGTTTTGTGCTCAACCTAGTCTGTGGCTTTGAACAAGTATATTCACCTTGCTGTACCATCTGTGATACTTGAGGAAGGTCTGTCCAGATTAGTTGCAAGTATACCAATGTATAGGGTCTAAAGCATTCAATGTGGATTGTAACACAAGGTATACATTCAGCAGGTGTCAGCAAACTATCTTAGCAACTGCTATATGTTAGAAAAAGATATTTGTTTGTTTGTTTGTTTATTTATTTATTTTCTGAGATGGAGTTTTGCTCTTGTTGCCCAGGCTGGAGTGCAATGGTACAATATCAGCTCGCAACCTCCATCTCCCCAGGTTCAAGTGATTCTCCTGCCTCAGCCTCCTGAGTAGGGAGAATTACAGGCATGTGCCACCATGCCCAGCTAATTTTTGTATTTTTAGTAGAGAAGAGGTTTCTCCATTTTGGCCAGACTGGTCTCAAACTCCTGACCTCAGGTGATCCACCTGCCTCAGCCTCCCAAAGTGCTGGGATTACAGATGTGAGCCACCGCATGCAGCCACGAAAAAGATTTTTTAAAAAAGGCAATAGCACTTAGTCTTTTATGAGGTGCAATTAAAATACACATGTAGGATCTATTTCATGAGTTTAGACAATTTATGCAATTCTGTAATAATCACCCAAAACAAGATACCTATTTCCATCACCTGTAAAAAATTTCTTTGTCACTTTCTAGACACTTCTCCTCATCCCCAGAGAAAACCACTTACAGATTTCTAGCACCACACATTAAATTTACCTGCTCTTGTAGTTCATACAAATGGAATTATACAGAATATATGTATTCGTGTTTCCTTCTTTCACCCAACAAAACGTCTATGAGATTTACCCATGGAGTTGTGCATATCAGTACTTCTTTTTTGCGTGTGTGTGAATGATATTCTATTATATGAACCTTGATTTGTTTATTTATTCTCCAATTAACATACACTGTAGTTGTTGCCAATTCAGGGCTACCATAAATATGACAATATGAACAATACTATACAAGTACTTTGTTGAGATATGTCTCCATTTTTCTTTGCTAAATTTGAAAGAGTGAAATTACTAGGTCATTATGAAACTAACTACCTCCTATGTGGTTATGCTACTTTACATCACCTCTGGTAATATAATCCTTACATACTTGTAAGTCCCAGTTGCTGAATGTCCTATCCTGCATTAGTGTTGCTAGTATTTTTGGTTGCAGCTAATTTAGTGGGTATGAACATAAATCTGATTATTATTTTAATTTGCTTCTCTTTGGGGACTAGTGATGCTGAGCATGTTTTCATGTGCTTATTGGCCATCCATGTATCTTCTTTCATAAAATGTGTGCTTTTCTTGTTAATATTTATTTGGTTTTCCATCTTCTTATTGCTGATTTATATTCATTAATTTATGTATTCTGGATAGAAGTCCTTGATCAAATATAAGTACTACAAATATAATTCTTAGTCTGTAACTTGCCTATTCATTTTATTCTATTGACCTGTTACCATTATTAAGATAATTTGTATTTAATCAATTGACTACATGCCTTGATTGACAGTCAGCTGGCCATGTATGTGTTGGTCTATTTCTGGACTCTCTATTCTGTTCCATTGATCCATATAACTACTCTTATGCCAATACAAAAATATCTTGATTATTGAAGTTTTAAAATAATTCCTTAAATCAGGTATTGTAAGTCCTTCAACTTCTTTCTTCTTTTACAAGATTGGGTAATTTCAGATTCTTTACATTTCCACTTGAATTTTAGAATCATTTTGTCAATTTCTTCAAAAATGCCTGTTGAGATTTTGATCGTTATTACATTTAATATAAGGATCATTTCAGGGAAGACTTACATTTTTATAATACTGAATCTTCCAATCTATGAGCATGGTTTTTCTGTTCAAAAATACCAATTTCTGTCTTCACTGATTTTCACTGTTGTTTTTGTATTTTATTGATTTCAACTTTTTTGTGCATAAAATATTTTCTTCTATTTTACTTTGGTTATAATTTTATCTTACCTCTTCTAGCTTTTTAATGTTAAAACTTACATCATTACTTTTACACTTGTTTTCTTTCCTAATATAAGTATCAGAGCTATGAACTTCCCTCTAAACACTGTTTTAACCCCACCCTGTTAATTTTTATATGTTGTGTATTCATTATCACCTAATTCAAAATATGAAGTCTCAGACTTAATCTTTTTGTTAAGGAATCAAGTTCTAGAGGACAGCAAACGGCTGCAATTGATTTAATGTGGGAAAGAACATGGATGCCCAGAGCGGGGATACTCAGTGAAGTTAGAAGTTTTCCAAGATAGTCATGTTAGGAACACATATTTTGTAATCTCTAAGCCTCAACTCCTTTTCTGATTTGAAGTTAAAAGTGTGAGAATGTGAGAGCAAACTGGCAAGCAAGAAATAAAAGGTACAGGAAGATAAAGGAAATTAGAGAGGCAGGAAAAAACAGTTGAACTCCATGTGAACAAAACCCACATTTATTTCTACTAAATGTGTAGCTTTAGTAGTAGTTTATTTCTGCTAAATGTGTAGCTTCCTTGTAGGAGAATGAGGGCAGTGGTCTTTTCACTGCTTCATAGTTACTGTCTTCAGTATCTATCCCATGGTCTTGGGCTTCAGCTTCCTGAGTTCTGTAGGCCGTGGCCAATTAAAATGTGCCTAAGCCTTTTTCACATGCTTTGACTCTGCAGTCCACCCAACGGCAGATCCACTCAAATATCCCCCAATCCATATCAACTTTTAAAATAATAAGCAGTTTTGAGAGGAAATCTTTAGGTTATACGTTTATGATTTACATGTAATAAGTCCCCATTAAGAAAAGTTTAAGAGATTTCTTTTTTTCACCACCTAAATGCAGTTCCAGGAATCCTCTTGTGTATTTCTGTCTAGTCTTTTTAGAATTTCTACAAACATGGCATATAATTTTATTGCCATAAAAATATTTTATCCTGCATTTTCCTGACAATGTGGGAAAACTTCATAAAAATTGTTTAGTGACTAATTAGTATTTTATCAAATGTAAATGGATGTAAAAATTTTATTTAAACATTCCTTTCTTGATTGCCATTTGGGTCATTTCCAGTTGTTTACAGTTATAAATAACATTGTAATGAACATCTTTATGCCTAATGTTTTTCAGTTACTACATTTATTTCTGTAGGTCTAATTCTCAAAAGTAGAATTATGATGCCAAAAAGGATATAAACATTTAAAGCCCTTGATGAAATATTATTGAATATTCCCAAAAGCAGAGCTTTGAATGAATTACATTATTAGTTTTGGGATCTAAAGAATATTTATTTGTCAGTGGATTGTTTTCATCAAATCCTTGTGATTTATCTTAAGATTTTAAAAATAAATTAGTATTTTTCTACTTTCTCATATCTTTCATTGTGATTTTTTGTTTCTTTCTGTTTATATTTGTACAAGTTATTGGTGTATGCATGTATTTTTGCTTTATTTTGATTTATAATTCTGGGGACTAGAGTGGAACAGCAATCATTTTCTTTAAATTTTTTTTCCTGGGCATTGCCATTATAAACTGTGGCTAATTGGGGAAATTGAATAAGATCGTGTTTAGAGGTCTATGGTTGTTCAATAATCAGAAGTGATGGACATGTAAATTTCTTCCTTAAATATAGATTTCTGCAGTGATTTACTCTGTGAAGTATTTTGTATTTTATCCATTTATTCATTAATTCATTCATCAACCCATGTACTAGTGCTGAACTCAGTTAATATGTAAAAGTGGACGTGACACTTTTCCTCCTAAAACTGAGTTAGAAGAGAAGACAAAAACAGACTTGGGACAGTATATTATTTCAAAAGTAAAATATTTTTGTATCCTTTCTTATTTTATCCTGGGTCTCCCTTTCCTCCACTGGGGCCTTATGTCAATGTTTGGACAATCAGGAGATTAATTTTATCACAACAGCTACCATGAGAGAAACCTGGTCTGGACCAGATGTGAGGTTAAGTTTCTCCTGTGCATCAGGTCAATTGTGCTTCAGCACAACCAGTTCATTAATGAGGAAACTGAAGTTCCAAGAGGGCAAGGGACTTGCTGACAATCAAGCTTGAGTCGGTATTGAACTCTTCTCACTCCAGCGCCCTTGTCGTTACCCTGTGACACTCCACAGAAATGGAAGAAACTCGTGATCAGAATGAAGCTTCAGCTCCCGCACACTGCTTGGAGCACTAGTCTCCTTCTCTGCTTTCCAGGCTGGTTCCTGGTTATCCCTCAGGCTGTAACAGAAACATTAATGTCTCCTGAGCCTTCCCTGGGCTTTCCCTTTCCCCTTACCACACAGTTCATCCCAGAGTGCAGCCTCACCAGATGCCATCCAACCCTCAGTGCCCTGCTCTGTCACAGCCCTGCTAGACTTGGGGCTTTTCTACGGTGAGGCCTGACTCTTATTTATTTGTCTGTCCTCAGGGCTGGCCGAGGACAGAGGTGGGCATAGGGATAAAGCGCTTACTCAAAGTCTCCTACCCTTTCAAAAATCAAAGTAAATGTTCAATGAGTAAGAAATGAGAGTGGGAAGAAATGCATTCATATGCATCTTTCTTAAACATGAATGAGCAGCAAAATTGCTGGGGTCCACTTGCAGTAAGGGCAAGGAGGGGGCAGGGGAGGGCAGGGGGTCCTCTGCCCTGGGCCTGGGTGGCAGAGTCAGTCTTACTGGAGCCCGTTGCCACACAATTGACTAAGTTGGCCCCTTTATAACTCCTTGCTGTTTAATTCTGTTTGGTGATGACTGGTTTGGGATAATACAGTCCAAAGATCAAGGAAAACCCCCACTGTGCCTCCCTTATTAAATTATTCTGCTTTGGGTTTTGAGCATTGCCAAGCAAATCTTGTTATGAATTCTGCAATTACTTTCTTTTACAATTTTTATAATTTGATAGAGTAAGCTCTGGAATCAAACCAATATCCATGCCATCATGCTAACCTTGATTATTTTCAAACTTCTTATTAGAGGAAGTGGGAGGATATTGACTTCTCTTAAATCTGATTTTTTTTTTTTCAGATTTTCTCTACCCTGTAATTTGCTTTGTACCCAGGTCTGATACGCTTCACCTTAGTGCTGGCTGTAAATGTGGGCTGATTCCATTCTGCTTGTTCCATTGAATATTATTGCTTTGGGTTTTATGACTTAAGTTTTTACATTTTAAACTGAATTGTTTTGTTATTAGATTACATTAAAATCAAGAAGAAATTTCTGGTGAAAATAATTTTGATTTATTATGTCAGCCAGATTGTTGGCAATTTTTGTGTAGCTTAGTTTTATTTCCACTTTATTGGCATAATGTTTATTCAGGAGCAAAAAGGAAGAAAAAGTGAAGAAAAATAACATTTATACAGAAATTGACATGTGTGGCATTGTGCTTATGCACCTTATCTTCACCATTGAGGATCTTTTGTGGCGTGTTTCCATTTTGCAAATAAGGAATGCAAAACTCAAAAAAACTAAATTATTTTCCCAAAAATTAGCTGTCTCTTTCTACCATTTTTGTGTCTTTTTGTTATTACTACTATTATTATCATTGTCATCATTATCTTGTGATCATCCATAAGATAAAACATATTTGGGTAGAAGTAGTGGTTTCTACTGGGATGGGGTGCTCCAATAAACAGCTGATAGATCTCTTCACTCTATATCATGAGGATATTAAGATTTGCTCTGGGTCCTATATTTTGAAATTGTAGTCTCTCTCTCTCTCTCTCTCTCTCTCCATGTATATGTGTGTGTATGAGAGAGAGAGAGTGGGGGAGAGAGAGAGGTGCCCCCATCAGGACTGTGCAGGAGTTCCCCCACTACCCCATAAAGCCCCTCTACTGGTAAACTTTATTTACCTTTTTTTTGAGATGGAGTTTCGCTCTTGTTGCCTAGGCTAGAGTGCAATGAGCAATCTCGGCTCACTGCAACCTCCGCCTCCTGAGTTCAAGCAATTCTCCTGCCTCAGCCTCTCGAGTAGCTGGGATTACAGGCATGTGCCACCACACCTGGCTAATTTTCTATTTTTAGTAGAGACGGGGTTTCTCCATGTTGGTCAGGCTGATCTCGAACTCCAGACCTCAGGTCATCCGCCCACCTCAACCTCCCAAAGTGCTGGGATTACAGATGTGAGCCACTGCACCCAGCCCTCTACCAGTAAACTTTTATGGTTCTTTTGACTTTACAAAGCTGTAAATTCCGACAGGTAGAGCCCACAGCTTATTCAGCTGTGAGGAATGAGAGTCCATTTGTATCTTTTTGGTCAGAATGTGACCTCTTTTATAGCTCCTCAAAGTGCTCCAAGGCTGTTGCGTGAGCTTTGACATTTTAGCAAAGGCCATAAAGGAATACTTAGCCACAAATGGAGTTAGAGGATGAGGCTCTTCCACATAAGCCTCTGGAGACAGTCTCCCAGCACATGAAGGGATGTTCGTTAATATTAATTGGGATAGCATGCAATTTTGCTGCTTCTCTCTCCTCACAGCACAGTTCGTGTTGCCAGTTCCCAGCAACCCTTTATGGCTAAAGAGACTTTAAGAAGAAGCTGCTTCAGACAGCAAAGCCACCTTGGCCTCGGGGTATAGTTTCATGGGTCTCACTTAAACTTTATTTCAGTGAAGTCAAGTGCTCAGTTAAAGGCAGCATAGCATAGTGAATAGAAAATCGGATTTGGGTCTGAAAGAACTGGATTTGGATCTTGTATCCATCTTTTACTAGCTGTGAGATCTTGGGCAAATTAACGGGCTCCTGAATAATAAGAATAATAATACCAGGTCTTATCAGAGTTGTTGTAAAGATTAGAAGTGATGTGAAAGAGCCAGGCATGGTGGCTCGCGCCTGTAATCTCAGCACTTTGTGAGGCTGAGGCGGGAGGATCTCTTGAGGTCAGGAGTTCAAGACCAGCCTGGACAACATGGTGAAATCCCATGTCTACTAAAAATGCAAAAATTAATACACCATGGAATACTCTACAGTCATAAAAGGAACAAGATCATGTCCTTTTCAAGGACATGGATGAAGCTGGAAGCCATTATCCTCAGCAAACTAACACAAGAACAGAAAACCAAACACTGCATGTTCTCACTCATAAGTGGGAGCTGAACAATGAGAACACATGGACACAGAGAAGGGAACAACACATGCTGGGGCCTGTTGGGGGGTGGAGGGATGGTAACAGAATAAATAGTTAATGCATGTGAGGCTTAATACCTAGGTGATGGGTTGATAGGTGCAGCAAACCACCATGGCACACGTTTACCTATGTAACACCTATGCACATCTTGCACGTGTATCCCACACCTTCAAATAAAATAAAAACCTTTTTTTTAAATACCAAAATTAGCCTGGCCTGGTGGCACATGTCTGTAGTCCCAGCTACTCAGGAGGCTGAGGCACAGGAACCGCTTGTTCCCAGGAGGCGGAGGTTGCAGTGAGCCTGGGCGACAGAGCAAGACTCCATTTCAAAACAACAAAAGAAAAACATTAAAAAGTATATTTTAACAGTGTAGTTCTCAAAGGGTGGGCCTTGTTCCAACACTGCCAGCATCATATGGGAACTTGTTAGGAATGTACCATCTTGGACTCTACTCCAGAGCTAATGAATTAGAAGCTGGGCAACAGGGAGGTTAGCAATCTGTGTTTTAACATGTCCTCCAGGTGATCCTCATGGCTTCCGAGTTTGAAAACGTTTGCTTGAACAAATGGTGCTTATTGTCATGATTGTTGTTTTATTAGTATTTTATTTATTCTTGAATTTTAGAAACTGAGGCCAAGGGTGCCCATTAATGCTGTCTGTGAAGCCTCTGGAAGAGACTTCAGGGTGGAAAAGAGTGGAGGGCAGACCAGGAGGGGCAAACAGGATGTGCCCCACTCAGCAGCTCAGTCAAGCCAAGACCAAGGCTTCTGGCTTCCCAGATTTTGCTTGCCATCCCTTCATCTTTTATTCAATCACTTTACACATATTTACTTAGCACCAACTCTATGCCAGACATCATGCTAGGGGAGCAAACAGGACATGCATGGTCAAGCTTACATTCTTCCTTGTGTGTGTGTGTGTGGGTGTGGGTGGGTGTGCATATGTGTGTACCTGGCACACTGGGAGTATCTGCACAGTCCTGTTCCTGTACTTTATGGGCTATTTGACCATATGTATGTTTGTCGTCTGTGTACCCTGAATTCATGTATTCTTAAGTTGTTTAAATTTCCTGGGATGGCATTCTTCATTCTGTATTCTTTTCCCTTTGTAATCTATTTTGTATCTGGGTACACAGATTTACTCTTTCTTTTAGGTCATCTTAATTTTTCCCATGGAATAACTCAGATTAGATTATTGTTTATCATGGTCTTTGGACAATTTAAAATTTTGACAAATCATTGAAAAATCAATGTGTCCCTTTGCCCTACTGACGAGGTTATTTATAGTCCCTAGTTTTGCTGATAGCGTACAACTTCAGAATTTGAGAAAAGAGGCATTGATTTTTCCAACTTAGGACTTTTCTTTTTCCTTTGTACCAAACCAGCTTCTTTTTTCTTGAAAATATAAGAAACCTTATTTTACTAGGACAATTTTTGGCTCACTAAATAAAACTATTCCTCCCCAAAGTGCTGGAGGCCCTAAAAGGGAATGCTGCCATAATGTCTCCAAAGGGTCAGATGCTGGAGGCAGATGTCATTAACAAAGACTTGACAAGAATCTGGCAGCAGAAGAGGGGAGAAAACCAGCATGAGGACAGAGTCAATTGCTCAGGGGGCTCAGTGTGGCTCTTTGGGGCTACTGATACTG
Organism: Theropithecus gelada; assembly: GCF_003255815.1. Taxonomy (NCBI): domain Eukaryota; kingdom Metazoa; phylum Chordata; class Mammalia; order Primates; family Cercopithecidae; genus Theropithecus; species Theropithecus gelada. The sequence continues at coordinate 48,694,723 of NC_037677.1, forward strand.
AACTTTTGATGTGACAGAGAGGAAGGCAATTTGCAGTCAAGGAGATCTGAGGAGAAATTGAAGCTCTGCCAATAGCTAATTCTGTGGCCTTGGGTACAGTTCTTTTTGAGCCTCAATTTCCTTGGGTGGAAAGTGTACACAATTTGGACTGCGGAAGTTTATCCTGAACTTTCTAAGAAATTCAGGGAACAGAATTGATGGTAAGGGAAGAGAATAGCTGGTAAAGCATAAAGTAGAGTTATTTTCAGGAAGATGTTCAGTGTGACTTTCCTTTAAAATGTGTTTTTAGTAGCCCTGGTCTCTCAACTCTATGGTTTCCCTTCTTCCATTCAGTACTCCAATTCAACACCCTGGAGCTTTAATACTATCTCTCTTTCTAAACCTATGTTCAAGAGAAGATCAGAAATTATTTGACCCAGAGGTCTAAATCATTACATCTCGACTTTAGCATGTATCAGGATCACTTGTAAAGGTTATTAAAACAGCATTTTGGACCTTGTTCTAAGAGTCTCTTATTTAGTGGGTCTTGGGATGGGACCTGATAATTTACATTTCTTATAAGTTCATCAGTGAGCTGATGCTGCTTGGCCAGAAAACACACTTTGAGAGCCACTAGTCTATATCATAGACTTTGAGAATGCCAGTTCTGGAGAAGACCTGAAGGACCATCTGTGCCACTCTTCCATTTTTATAAATTGATATGAAATCAGTAATTGGGCCAAGACTGTGATCCAGCCTAGTCTAACAATTTTTCTAATTTACTATACTGATGATTGAGGACAATTTCAAGTGTTATTTATTCCAAGGCAATTGCATTATCAGGATCCAAACTTTCAGCTATAAGATAATGCAGGTAATGATTGTCATGATCATGAGAATAGCGTGTTATTGTTTGCGTTTCTTCAATGCACCACACTGTCTTTTCCTGTGACAAGTGTGTGAGGTGGGCATGCTATTCCTGTCTTCTAGGTGAGGGCATTCAGCTCAGAGGGCTCAGATAGCTCGCCAAGGATGCTAAAGAAAGACCTGGTCTGCCTGTCTCCAAATCCTTGTTCTCGCCAACATACCATGCTGTGCTCTCTATGACCTGGAATTGAAAATTCTATAAACGAAGTTAAAAATCAAAGGGCAGATAACGTAAGAGAAAAGGCATTTCTGTTATTGTTGCTGTTGTTCAGTTGTTTGAGTTTCTTACAAATTCTGGCTATCTGTCCCTCCATTAAAAAGTGGGCAAAGGACATGAATAGACATTTTTCAAACAAAGAAATACAAATGGCCAACAAGCATAGGAAAAAAATGCAGAACATCACTAGTCATCAGATAAATGCAAATTAGACCAACAGTGAGATATCACTTACATCAGTCAGAATGGCTGTTATTAAAATGACAAAAAATAACAGATGTTAGTGAGGATGCAGAGAAAAGGGAATGCTTCTACAGTGTTGGTGGGAATATAAATTACTAAAACTTCTATGGAAAACAGTATGTAGATTTCCCAAAAAACTAAACATAGAACTACCCAGCAATCTCACTACTGGGTATCTATTCAAAGAAAATTATTATATCTAAAAGATAACTGCAGTTATATGTTTATAGCATCTCTGTTCACAATATCTAAGATATGAAATCAATCTGTTGATTGGATAAAGAAAATGTGATATATATATGTATATTTATGCAAAGGAATATTATTCAGCCATTCAAAAGAATAAAATAATGCCTTTTGCAGTATCATGGATGGAACTGGAGGTCACTATCTTAAGTGAAATAATTCAGAAACAGAAAATCAAATGCCACATGTTCTCACTTATAAGTGGGAGCTAAATCATGTGTACACTTGGACATCGAGTGTGGAATAACAGACATTAGAGACTTGGAAAGGTGGGAGGGTGGGATGGGGGTAAGGGATGAGAAATTACATAAGGGTACAATGTAGGCTATTTGGGTGATGGTTACAGTAAAATCCCAGACTTCACTACTATGCAATATATCCATGTAGCAAAACTGCACTTGTACCCTTTAAAGTTATACAAATTTTTTTTTTTTTTTTTGAGACGGAGTCTTGCGCTGTGTCACCCAGGCTGGAGTGCAGTGGCGCGATCTCGGCTCACTGCAAGCTCCGCCTCCCAGGTTCACGCCATTCTCCTGCCTCAGCCTCCGAGTAGCTGGGACTACAGGCGCCCGCCACCACGCCCGGCTAGTTTTTTGTATTTTTAGTAGAGACGGGGTTTCACCATGTTAGCCAGGATGGTCTCGATCTCCTGACCTCGTGATCCACCCGCCTCGGCCTCCCAAAGTGCTGGGATTACAGGCTTGAGCCACCGCGCCCGGCCTACAAATTTTTTAACAAAGAAAAGAAACTCATGGAAAAAAGGGATTGGTGGCCTTTTTGAGATGCAGAATTACTCTCATTCTCTCTATCCACTGCTGTCCTCCTCACTATTGACTATGTTACTCTAGGAAACAGGAATACCAGGATGAGACAGGCAATCATTTGCAGAAATCCTGGCACCTGGCCATCAGGAGCCATGTCCTACTGCTGTAGCCTGGCGACACCTCCATCTTCTCAGTTCTCCTGCCCAGGTCATGGGTGGCCTCTCTGGGCCTTTCATGACAAAGCTAAGGGCTGCCCTAGTGTCTGTGCTCTACATGCCACACAAGCCAGAGGCCTTCCTGCTGCCAGATGGCCTTGCTCCCCTTTGGTTGTGCCATCTCATTGTCCAGTCCCATCCTGTTCACTCTGGGTTGCAGCCAGGAGCCAAATTGACTTTGTGCCCTGTGGACCCTCAGGAAAGCAGCTTTTTCAGTAATTGTGGAGAGTTTGTCTGCAATCTCTTGCCCCCCAACTAAGCCTGTCCTGGTTTGCCTCCTTTTGCTGGTCCAGAGTCTGATCCAGATAAAAAGTCTTTACCTTTCATTCTTTGGGTAGCAGGTTTCCTGGCAGCCTCCTAGCTGGGCCCACCAATGGTCTGCCTCACAGCCTCACATCATTTTGATTTTGCATCACCTCTCTCCATTGTTCTCTCTTTAGAGATGGGCTCTTTATCTCCAGCTGAAGGTCCACTTTTTCTGAACCCTTCATGGTTCTCCAGCAGCTTGGTACCTGAGTCCTCTTCTCTGCTGCCTCCCTTGGGGCAATGGTGCTCACAATCATACACATACTCACACACTCACACATAAACTCACTCATCAACCTGCACACATATATACAATTCTCACATGTATACACACACACCTTCACACACACACATTCCCTCACGCTTACACATGTACACATACTCACATAATTCTCACTCCCTCACATACATTCACACACATACACAGTCATACCTGTACATACATTATTCCAACATGCGCACACGCACACACCCATACACACACTCACACATTCCCATGCACACATACACATAAATACGTACCTATAGACACTAACGTGTATTATCGAATGCACACACACCCACCCATATATTCTCATGTGCATCCACATGTACACATCTATACAAACACATCTCCCTCACACTTACACATATACACATACACAACTCTCATGCACATAAACACACAAACTCACACTCTTCTGCATGCACACACACTGCATACTCACACAGAGTGTGTTGCTGAGTTGGTGAAGATGGGGGGTGACTGGCAAGAGGGGAGTAGGTGGAGGGAAAATGCTTCAATCACAGCTGACAGATGGATCTCCTGACCATCTGGGAACTGAAGGAAGGAGGAGGACACGGAACTCGCGTTGAGCCCTCATGCTGTGCCAGGTACAGTGTTTTGCCTTCGGGAATTTCCCACTCACAACCGTCTTTTCAGGAAACAGTTCTTAGCCCCTGAGACAGTAGGGTCACTGGAGAGCTGAGCTGTGACAGTGGGCACCCTGCTTTTTCTGCGGCACTGTGCACAAGGAAGGAGGCTGAGCGTCGATATCCGTAGTCACAAAAGGTGAGTCTTGCTGAGCTGCAGGAAACGTAGGCAACAAAGAGATGTTCAAAACCAACAAAAGTCACTCATGATGGTACCTCCCAAAGATGACCATGGCTTGTATTTGGCACTTATTTTTGATCCTTCACAAACATAAAGATTTACATAATAATTTAAGAGGCGGTCACAATGTCAATACTCTAGTGTAATAGGTTCATTTTCCACTAAACAATATAAGATTGATTATCATTTATTTAGCACTTACCATATGTTAAGCAAGATCCTAAGCACATCACACATATTGAGTAATTTAATCCTCATCAGGACTCTGTGAGGTAGGGACCAGTTTATCCAGTGGAACTGAGACTCGGAGATGTTAAGCAACTCGTCTGCACAGACAGCAAGCGTGGAGCTGGCATTTAAACTCATACAGTTGGATTCAGTAACCCAGTCTGGTTCATAGCTCAGGGGTGCCTCTTTTTTTCCCATGGAAATTTCCCTTAACAATCAATGCTCTTTTAAAGCCCCATACTAATGGTAACGTAATGTTCCACCATCTAATACTATCATTCACCTAGCTGATTCCCAATTACTGAGCATTTAGGTTGTTTCTAACTTCTGACTAGTTTAAACAGTGTTTCCCTGAAAAAATCTTTATGCAAACACTTTTTGAAAATTGAATAATTCCTCAGGATAAATCCCACGGGGTAGAATCGCTGCATGTACACATTTTAAAAACATTCAATTCTCCCCACCAAATTGCCATTCCAGAAATATCATGCCAGCCACACTCCCACCAGCCGACTGCAAAATTGTCTTTTTCTCTGCAGATGGTCTGGGTTTTACTGTTGAATCTTATAATTTGGCATGGTGCATACATAATACAGGTATCACTGTAGCCAGGGTTCAGGCTGCCTGTGGTAATGTGTTGCCATTGTATGAACATGACTATAGGAACTAAGACTTAGGATGCCTGAAAAGGCTGAGTTCTGCTTTGTTAGGATAAATGGTGGCTGAAGCAGAGGCAGAATGCACTCTGCACAGATGGTGAATGCACACGAGAATGTGTCAGGTTTCCAAAGAGTCCGTGATGTACAGAGAAGGGGCAGACCCCGTGTCCTCCCTTCTTCCAGAGTTTCAGTGACTCCATGAACCACTTTTGTTTCTAAAGCTAGGGAAATACAGGCATTGCCATTTGTGTGTGGTCTGTCACCAGCAATGTTCCCTGGGAAGTGGTCCAAGAGCAAAGACAGTAGGTGAATTCTCCCCAGTCCATTCTTCATGAGTCTAACCAGGACAGAGGAGACAGCACAGACTTCTTTGGAGCCAGATGTAACTCAGGTTGACATGGCTCCACTGTTCATAATTCAGGCTTGTTTGGGACATGTCATTTAATTTTTCTGAGCCTCAGTTTTGTTTTTTTTGGGTTTTTTTTTTTGTTGTTGTTGTTGTTGTTTTGTCTGTAAATGGGGTGGAATCTTCTGCCCTTGAGAAGTATTACATAGATAAAAAAGGGATCAGGTTTCTGAAGGCATTGGTACCCAGTGGGGGCCCCACACCTACCCTGTACCTGGCACTACGGGCACCTGGCTTCCTTCTGTGCTTCCTTTCCGATAGCGTTTCTGACTGATGTTTGCAGCACAAACATTCTCATTTGGGGGAGCAGTGTGGTTGCTTGTCCCTTTCCAAAGCAGTTAGGATGGAATGTAATAGTGTAATGAGGTTCTTGCCTTGAAGGCTGATGTCACTGAAAGGTTGTGCTCCAAGTGAGTTCCAAAAGGGGTGGAATCAGTGGAGCAACAAAAGGCAATGCAATCTCATTTTACTGCCGGTGTGAAGTCATGGAACACAAGCAAGTCATCCAATAACCCAGCTCACTCGCGGCTTCTTTTATAGAGCCCAACCTTCCTCCAGCAAATAGAAGCCAATCATATTCCCCTAAATGTTAGGGAGGATGCTGTAAGTGTTAGAGCCAGACTCCCTCACCATGTCAATTTTTTTTTCCTTTTGCAACAACCCAGGGTGCAGGTAGACTGAGAAGGGAATCTGTTTGCTAAGGTGTTTGCTGGGAGACAAGGCTGGGTGGTCTCTCTAGCTGTTGTTGTCCTGGCATCCCAGGGATAGATGCTCACATGCCTTTGACTTTTTCTCATGCCAAGATATTCTTCCTCCTTTCCCTAAAGTTCCTGCATCTATTCTTTTTTATGTCTGGACCATGTTTGTTTGTTTGCTTTTCTTTTAGGAAAAGGGGAGAATGAAATGAAGCAAAATGTTTAGAGGTAGGCCAGAAATGTCAAGGAGATTTTTCCAAGTGCTTGGCTATTATCAGGGAGCCAGTGTTCTGGAGAGGTCTGAGAGCTCTCCCAGACCTTTGTGTCCTGTTGATGATGGGCCAGGGCACTGCTACAGTGGAGCCAGGGGCACATGGAGGATGCAGATTGGATTAGGTGTCTGTGTCATGCATGATAGAACAAACTGTGAAACAAGGTTAAATAAAGACAACACTTTCACCCACTTGTCTAGAAAAGTGTCATTTATCCCGCTCTATTAGGTGATGATCCATCTTTTAGAATATTGCATTTCACATGTACACACAAGAGCAATAATACTGTATCTATCAATAATAATCTGTTCATCCTATTATTTTCTTTCACTTTCCTTAAGTATTCATATCTATGTATATAAATATAAACATATAGTGTTTCTGTAAAGTCTTTATATTACTATCTGTTACATAAAATGCTATCACATTTATGAACCATAATTTATTAAGTTGTTTCCCTAATAGTAAATATTTAAACCATATGTTTACTTTAGAGTCAACTCTTGATTTAGAATATTTGTCATGCATTTTAGATACATTTAGGTTACTTTTTTGGTTAAATTCCCAACTTGCAAAGGTGAAAGACATGAGCAGCTTTAAACATTTGTGTTTTGTACTGTTGTATTACTCTCCAAAGGGTTGCATCATTTTGTGGTGCTGGTAGCCATGAAGGATTAAGCACATTTTTTTCACAATTCCTTTACCACTAGATATTATCTTTTTTTTTTTTTTTTTTAAAGCGCTGTGTAAGTGGCCAAATTACATTTCTAGACCATATGTTCTAGAAATGTAATTTGGCCACTTACATATATTAGTTTGCAGACATCTATTTTCTAGGATGATCTGCAAATACGTTTCATAGCTCCTGGAAGAAACATGGGTTGGAGTCCCAGGACCCCGTAACTAGTCCTGAAGGGCTCTCTGGGGTCAAAAGGGCCTGGACTGTTGGATGTCTATGCCCACCTAGGCTCTGCAGAGAGCTGAGGGCTTGGAGCAAGCTTGGCTGTATCCACAGCCTTGTCTCCAGCCTAACTTTCCACCAGCCTTATTCTAAGGCATTGATCCATGGTGAGTCAGCAATTGGAAATTCAGAATGTGTTTAATATTATAAATGGACCAGCCAAACCAGATAAAGGTAACTTAACCCATTGAAAGGTGAAATATAGTGTTTGCTTTTGTTTTCTTTTAATAGCGGAACTCCAATCAGTGGCATCCCTTTTATCTTTTAGGCATTATGAGATAAATGCTAACAATCTATTTGCAAACAACTTACCACCTATCATGGCTGTTCTCAGACATTATCCTCCTCAACTTCCCACAGCCACCTGGAAGTAGGGATAAGACAGTACTGGGAGATACAGGAAGAAGGAGTTGGTCTGAACAGGAAGTGGCAAAAAAATAGCAGATCTAAAGATCTGTTGTGACACTTGGCCAAGGGACTCTGGGACACCTGCAGGGAGGTGACTGGGTTCACCCTCCCCCATCTACAAGCACCAGACCATAGCATAAGGTTGAGAGGAAGCTAGATTCCTGCCTATGCTGTGTCTTTTCCAGAGCCTGAAAACATCCTCAACAGAAAAGAGTTAATATAAATAGGAAATGACAAATGCCTCCTAATGTGAGAGGTCTCTGAAATGGAGGTGAAGGGATGGAGAATGGCGAGAAAGAAATAGACATGATTTCCTAACAGAACTAGAGGCTAGATAAGAGGTTGCACCCACAGAGGAGGTGACTGAACCTAGGAGCGGGATTGGAGGAAATGCTGAGACTCAAGGAAGAAGGAGGCTGAACTTGCAGCAGGAGGGGCAGGGAAGAGAGGACACACTTGGCTGTCCTGGAGGCAGATGCTTGATATATTAGGTGTTCCTCCCCATAGTGGGGAAGTCAGACCGGTGGATAAGTAGCACAGAATAAGGGGGTGAATTCATCATTATTAGGGGCCACATGGAAAACTGATTCTGACCCTACAAGGAAGAAGCAAAGCTTAGAGTTTTTGTGGGGACAGGATGGAGCTCATTCTGCAAGGGGAGAAGAAGAGGGTCTGTATAAAGACAACAGGACCATGATGGGTGGGATATTTTGACTTCTTAGAGCTGGCGTCTGCAATGTTCCTGACAGTATGGTCAGACCTAAGAACCCTTATGTCTCAGACAGGCTCTGTGACACACTGGAAACTGGGGGAGATGTCTGCAAGGTCCAGAAAGTTCTCCTGGAAATAGATGAATTTGGGGACCCAAGGAAATACTTCAGCACTGCCTTTTACTCAGAGTGGAGCTGAAAGAGAAGGGCTGAGAAAGTTCTGGGATGCCAAGGAAGTGAAGATGACATTTAGGAATGGAGGATATTTCCTAAGGACAGAGCTAGAATCTGGCCTGTCCTGCCACCATTGGAGCTTCTGATTTGGCCCTGTCAGGGTCTTATCCATAAAGGGTTCTTCTCCATGCACAGGGAGCTCTAGGCATGTACTTGTGCTGGATATTGTCACCTGTTCTTGGAGGCACTGAAGTCAAGGCCTTTTCCTGTATTCACTTTAAACGGGGCTCAGTCAAGTTCTAACTAGAAATATTAAATGGATAAGATTTACCACAGTCCATCCTCCCCTCTTTCTCATCTCCACACTGTTATACTCCCCTACATTTCCATAGAATTACAATCCCCTGGCATTAGATTTTCTGCTCTCTCCAAGGGTGAACCCCCAATCTGAGACATAGGCCCATGCCATGACCAGAAAGCTCATCCTAGAGCCTACCTCCAGCTCCCATCACAAAATGTGGGACAGCACCCTCTCCAGGTGCTCCTGCTTCGGCATTTTCAGGCAGATTCTGGATCCAGCCACATGCTTCCTCAAGCAGACACAAGAAATATATTGGCAGCCTGGCATAGTGGCGTGAACCTGTAGTCCCAGCAACTCAAGATGCTGAAGCAGGACGATTGCTTGAGCCCAGGAGTTCAAATTCAGCCTGGGTAACATAGCAAGACTGTCTATATTTTTTTTTTAAAAAAAGAAAAAATAAATATAATGATGAACTTAGTCCCTGTTTACAAATAGACAAATGGGGAGATGGAGTATTCAGCAGGTCCAGAAGGCATCTCCTACTGTCTCCTCTGTACTTCCTTCCTGGTTAGCAGGGATTTGAGGCTGAGCCATTGCCAGCATTCCTTCTGGATGTTCCCTCCTTTTCAGCTTAGGCCAGCAGGACTATAAATGTGGGTGCTTTCATGCAGCTGTGCTCACCTGTCCCTGAGCCCAAACTGAGTCACAAACGCCTGTGGCTTGAAGGAAGCCATGTGTCCCATTAGAGTGGCCACATCAGGCTTTCCTTGGAGTCCCTTTCCACTCTGTCTAAGTCAGCATATTTTGTTTTCATTCTTGGATCATCACTTGAAATGTAGAAACAAACCTGATCTTAATTTTTCCCTCAAAGTGACATGCCCTTTTGAAATTGTACAAATAACAATGTCTGATTGTCATGTTGAATTGCAAGCATGGATGTGAAATGCTCCAAAGTCTGACTGAAACCAAATATTAGGTCATAAGTCAACATTTTGCTGAGAAACTTGGTTACTAAGAGGTTGAAAATGTCTATCCTTTTGTGAGAAAACTTGTTTGCCAGCAGGAAAAATTTATAGGACTGTTATCTTCCTACATGGAAGGAGAGAGATGTGTGTAATTTTGCAACCTGGGTCAGAGTCCTTTAGGACTTCTGAAATTGGATTGGTTGAGGACTGAGGCCTTGGTGTAATATTTGAATTGCTCCCTGAGGTGAAAGTCAATGAGTGGCACAGGTGTGTGTCATTTCTTACAAGGTTGTTGGGCAAAATTGTCTGAATGTCTGGCAACAGGCTCTTCCCACTGCGGGAGGTCACACTCTGCCCACAAATCCTACTAATGGAGAACTTCTGACAAGGAAATAAGCCATCTTGGGCCATGGGCACTTGGGGTCTTGAAAGAAATAAAATCTTGACTAACTTCATCTAAGTAGCTATGACACTCTTTGGAAAGTCTCAGTGGACATGAAGACTCAACTGAACAAAGGCAGGAGCCAGGGACAATGCCCTCAACAATGCCAAGAAGCCTGTAGCTTGCTAGCATGGCCTATTATTGTCTGTGATATTTCAGTGCTGTCACTAAGTCCATAATGAGGCCCCCCATCATCTAGTGCGAGCCACGGTAGAAAGGAAAGAAGTGGCAACGAGTTGTCTGTGTGCTCGCTATAGCATTAAAGCCAGGCACTTTGCTGCATTAAGAACATCCTACTTTGTTTCAAGATGGCCAAGGGACAGTGTCAGGTTTGCTTCTCTTTCCAGAAAGTAAAGCAGCTTGCATTCCCTCCCAGTGCCCAAACTCTAGGCAAAGTTAGAATTGTGGTTCAGGATAGAAGACAGCCTCTGCTGTGGATGGGTGTGACAGAGTAGGACTGTAGCTGTCACCGCAGGCAAATTCCCGATGGAAGAATCTGCCACCACTGCACTGATATGGAGACAGTGACACCAGAAACCTGCACGTGTGTGTGCATATATGTGTTTACATGTGTGTGTACAAACATATGCATGTGAGTGTGTGCATATGTATGTGAACACATACTTATGGGTGCATATATGTGTGTGTATTACACATATGTATGTGGATGTGCACAGGTGTAAGTGTGCAGGCATGTGTGTGCATGTGTAGGGGTGTGTGCAGGCATGTGCATACCTTCATGTGTGGGCAATAAAAGACAAGTGGCAGAAGCCTGGCATGGCACCATAACAGTCAAGCCCTGTCCCTGATGGATTTTTCCTCATGCACAGGGGACTCTAGACATGTGCATGTGCTTGTGCTTGATATTAAGTCATCATTACTCTGGGGCACTGAATTCAGGGCCATTTTCCAGATTTACCCTAAGCAGAACTCAGACAAGTTCTAAGTAGAAATATCAGTGGATAAGATTTGCCACGGTTCTATTCTCCCCTGTTCCTCATCCCCAACTGTTATGCTCCCCAACAATTCTGATCTGAGAATCTCAGTCACCTGGCATTAGATTTTCTACACTCTCCAAAGCTGAGCCTTCTAATCTGAGACATAGGCCCATGGCACTGTGACCAGGAAGCTCGTCTTAGAGCCCACCTCTAGTTCCTCCGCCCTTCCCCTCTCCATGAGATGTTTTGTGGCTGGTCTGCACACATTTTATGTCTAGTCAAAGTGAGTGGCCTCAACCAATGCTGGTATTTGTAGGCCAGGAAACAGTAGCAGAGTTGCTGTGCTGTCTGGTGGGTAGGAAGACCATTGAGGATGGGTCCCTCAAATCCCACCATCAAGATGGCTCACCAATCAAAGCTGACACAACTGGCCAGGCCTGCCTGATTTCATGGTAATTTTGATCTTTCAGGCAAAGAAGGGGAACTACGCCTTCCTGTGGGATGTGGCCGTGGTGGAATACGCAGCCCTGACAGATGACGACTGCTCGGTGACTGTCATCGGCAACAGCATCAGCAGCAAGGGTTACGGGATCGCCCTGCAGCATGGCAGCCCCTACAGGGACCTCTTCTCCCAGAGGTAAGCTCAGGCAGCTGCCTCAGGACTCTAGTGTCTCGGGACTCTAGTGGTCGAGGGTAAGAGAATAACCTCTTAGAAGACAAGAGCCAATGCAAACACCTTTGTTCATCACATTTTCCTAAGCACATACTATGCCCCACTGCTTCCTCCTCCCCTACCCTCAGACCCTGTGGAAGTATATGGTGCCTGTCAGGAAGGCTCAGAGTCTCTGTGGGGTCTCTGTTGTGAGCAGGTAATGCCAGCCCAGAGCATATTAGCATGTGGCAAAGACATCCTCAGTATGCTAGGGTAGAGGCAGGCAGAAAAGGGCATCTCACCAGACCCAGGATATCTGGGAGAACTTCCCAGAGGAGGGGACACCTGAGGCTGGAAGAATGAGGAGGAGTTAGCCAGAAAAATGAATAATTAGCAGGATCTGATAAGGGCCTACTAATCACTTTTAAAGAGAAATGTACCTGTAAAGTGGAGTAGTCAATGTGGAGACTTTTAAAAAGTAGGGTCAGAGAAGCAGAATGTCTCCATATTTATTCGCACGTGGCTGGAAGGGGCCTCTGATTGTAGGGCAGAAGTTTCCTTGTCCAAGGAGATGCTGTCTGCTGGAGCAGGGAAGGGATGTGGCCTTAGCCAGAAAGGGTGGAAGTGGGGCATGGGTAGTTCAGTGGCCTTTGTCCAGTAGTCAGCTGTGAACAAGAGCTCCTGTCCCCAACATGTCTAAGCCTTGGGCCATCTTCTTGCACACATCTGTGAAGGGCATTTTGCTGGGTGAAGGGATGAATCTGCAGAGCCCAGTGAGGAAGCCCTATGGGCAGGCTCTGCCAGAGTCCACCCAAATCCAAAATGAGGCAGAAGCATCTGAATGAAAAGGCTGGCATCATGCCAGGTTCAGGGGCAACGCTTGTCAACTGATTAATGCATGGATTTCAGTACTAAGGAACTTCTATTTGGAGACGTGAGAGTCCTTATAAATCATTTCTTTAACATCCTGCAGTTCAGAGAGGGTAACTAGGATATCCAGATTGCTGAGCCAGCTGCTGGCAGAGCTGGAAGTAGAATCCAGGTCTCCTGAGCCCTAGTGCTATGCCGATGTGGCTGCTGGATCTCCAAGCCCCACAACCTCCCTTCTCCCACACTCTAGATGTCCACATTGTGCCCTTCTGCTCATGAGTACCTGGGCCTCAGCCCCATCAAGGGAAGGCTGAGGAGGAGGGCCTGCAACCAGTCCATTCAGTGGTTTCTTTGCAAAACTGAGGAAAAGAGTAGGGCTAATTAAGGTAAATGAGACTTTTGGGTTTTCCCTTAAATTTAATCAAGTATACATTCTGTTCCTCCCTCTACTCTCTGGAGCAGAGAGAGATGACAAGAGGGAAGGAGGAGTAGTGATTTATCAATTGCTCAGATTAAATGCATGAAGAAAGAATGGCTTCTCTCCAGGATTTATAACACGTTGGTGTTCTTGAGGTTCACACCAGTTGGTTTTCCGAGATGGGAGGCTCAGGACGATTCCACAGACCATCAACCTCTGAGCATCTCTCTAGAACAGATGGTAAGAGAGCCCATGGGGCCAACACAGCAGCAGCACCAAGACCACTAATGTGCCCCAAGACAGCGCTCATGGAAGCACAGGGGCCCCAGAGAGGAAAGGTTAGAGTCCCCGTGTGCTCACACTGCTCACATGGCTCCTGAGAGTCTGCTGAAGTGAACATTGACACACTGGAGAGAAGAGGCAGCAGACACTAGTCCAGGAGCCCCGGTCTTGGCTGGATTGCTGAATGGAGTCAGAGCAGAGGGGACTCCCATTAGGTCAGAGTAGAACCTGAGAATACTCAACCTGGGGAAGGTGGAGATGAGTGGGGAGGGATGTGGCTGCCCACCTCCAATATCGTAAGCCTTACTGGAGGCAGAAGGAGTGAGATGTCCTTCGTGTGACTTCAGAGGACCAGGGCCAGGGCCAACATGGGGTGTGTGATTCCAGAGACCAGGCTTTCTGAAACAGGCCTGCCCACTACCTGTCCACTCACTGACCGTGAGGTCCATGTGCAAAACCTCCCAACAGAGACCCCATGGGCTGTTCTCCTGACTCCAGCAGTCACCATAATCAAATGTGGCTAGTCCAGTTTCCATGTCATTTTGACAAGTAGTGTTTGATTACTGTTTGCTTTCATCAGAAGGCATGTGCTCTGTGATTATAAGGAAACGTCACCAGTGGCCTATGCTGGCCTCCCACGGTTTCCTCATCTTCCTGTATGGTACAGTTCCTTCTGGGCTGGGATCATCCCTTGAGTAGCAACACTCAGACCTCAGGTTGCCAACTTACTGATGCCAGTGGTTCCTTAAAAGGTTCTGTTGGGCTGGGTGCAGTGGCTCCCCGCACTTTGGGAGGCTGAAGCGGGCAGATCACGTGAGGCCAGGAGTTCAAGCCCAGCCCAACCAACATAGCAAAACCCTGTCTGTAGTAAAAATGCAAAAAATTAGGTAGATGTGGTGGCACACATCTATAATCCCAGCTACTCGGGAGGCTGAGGCATGAAAATTGCTTGAACCCAGAAGACGGAGGTTGCAGCGAGCTGAGATCGTACCACTGCACTCCAGCCTGGGCGACAAAACGAGACCCTGTTCTCAAAAAAAAAAAAAAAAAAAAAAAAAAGGCTTCCTTGTATGGTGCATACGGAACTGTGAGCTGCCCCTAGCTAAGGCATGTTTCAGAGGAGTGAAGAGACAGGTCCTGAGAGCAGTGCCTCATGCCATTTGTAGAAAACAGGTTCTGGTATAAATGGTAGGTCCTAGCCTTATGTGGAACTGCTGTGACTGTCTTTCCCTTCATCCTGGGAACTAAACTACTTCCTTCAATAAAGATACGCTCCTTTGCTTTGGTAGAAGACAGAATCTAGATGCATGTGCATGTGTGGCAGGGCTTATGTGCTATAAACAGGCTTGCAGACCACAGCATGCAGAGTGGGCATTCAATAAATGTTTAGCAACTTAATAGCCATTTATTGAGCACCTACTGTGTAGCAGGCTCCACAGCTATTGAATAAAAAAAAGCACCTGCAATTATATCTGTCTGGAAAATAGAACAGCTGGCTTCAGGAAGTGGCTATTATCCCTCTGGCTTTCTTGTAAGCGGGAGTATGGATTATTACGGTGTGCATTAGTTTAGCCTCATTCTCAAAGTCATTTTGTACCTGTGACTTGTTTTATCTTTCCTATGTCCCTTCCATATTTAAATATCATTTTTGTTTGTTTAGGTTTTTTGTTTTATGTTATGCTTTTCTATAAATTGCCTTACTATCATTCTGGGATAAGACTGGGTATAAAAAGTGCATACAATTATAGGGAGCAAGAAGAAGAGGTCAGCAAAATTAAGCAATTTCCCTGACATTGCACAGGATCTGTCTAATGAGCAGAAGAGTGGGGATCTAACCCCACAACCACCATCTGGCCAGAGCCTCACCATCCCCTAGGCCCCGAAGCTGGCCCCAGGAGAACAGCCTGCTGTTCTGGAAAGACCATGGCCTCCTGGGTCAGAATGACCCAGCTCTGATGAGCAGCATTGCCACTTTCTAATTGCAACAGTGGGCAAGTCATCTAGATTCTGAGCTTTAGGTCTTTGAGATGTAAAATAGACATAATAAGAACCACTTGGCAGGCTGTTATGAGGATTCAAACAGTGTAAAATGATCAGCTCCTACTGTGTTCTCTATAAAAGGTCGCTCATGTCAGTGCTGGCAAGATAAGGCTACTGGTCAATGTGGCCATCAGACTGACAACTACTAGCCAGTTTTTATGGAGCTCTGATTACTGGCTAGATCTCAAGCTAACGGTCTGTATGTGTTCCCTCTTCTCATTTTGTCGCAATATCCTGTGAGGTAGGTACATTTATTATAACCTCAGGCTTTAGTGATAAGAGAGCTAAATTTGAGAGACTCCAAGCCTGGATTTGAATGGATAGCCATGAACACGAAGCTCTACTGTCTATCCATAGCTAGATAGCTGTTCAACTGCTGACCTCCTCAAAGGCCCTGGGGTCCTGCCTATCTGTCCCTGAGGTTCCTGCAACTGCCAGGAGGCTCAGCCTCCTCATGCCTACCAGCACAGACTTATTAAGGCCAGTGAACAGGCAGACATGTAGCCACTGAGTTGGCCCGACGTGATCATATGAGGTGGTACAACACTGCGGCTGTCCGGTTCACCATGTGATGTGCCATGAGAGGGGTCTGTAGTGTTCTGGGGCAATCTAAGCATGACCCCAAACCATATAAATGCACATGTATCTTAACAACCAAGTCCCTGAATGTACAGCCACATTCTGTGTCTTTCATCCTGACCAGTGCCCTGAGCACTTAATGGACATTATATCAATATCTAACCACAGCCATCTTAGTCAAGTTTTTACTGCTCAATTAGTACATTCACACATTTATTGACACAACAGACATCTACTGACAGCCTTAGTGGTGCCAGTCACTGTGGTTGCTCAGGGAAAACAGAATAACGCACAGCTCCTGTCCTGAAGGATCCGCTCATCTAAGTGGGGGTCAACAGTTTATGTTGCGAAGATGAGAACACTGAGCTTTAGGAGGGGCAAGTCCCTGGTCCAGATGAGGTCTGGTGCCTCCAAAGCCAATCTTTGCACTGAGCCAGGCCATTCCCAGACATCAAGAGGCCATGCTGTGCTGGGCCCATGATGCTGACAGGTCTTGGGACCCCCTCAGGGTTTTGACTCTTGTCTCCACCAGACACAAGCCCATGTATGGGAATTGAGCATAGCTTCAGGTCTGTGGTCACAGCTGAGCTGGAATGCAGGTCCAGGGTAGAGATCACACAACTGTCCAGTGGGCAGTGAATTTCTCCTGGCTATAAACAACTGCTGCTCTCTAACGACACACACCTAGAGAACTCAGAGGGACCTCTACAGATGTTATCAGTTGAATATATCACCATGGATCAGGCTTAAAGAGCTCCACTCCCCACTGGAAAAGCTTAGGTGTTTGGGGTCTGAGTGCTACCAGCTACCACTGGCTTTCTGTTAAGACTCCTGGGTTACAGACAAAAATACCACAACCAGAGAAAACCACAGTGGGGAGTACAGAAGCAGCATGGGTTGTCCCACCATTGCACACATGATGAAATCGAAACTGCCACTGATGCCCTCTCAGAGCCCGTGTCTGGGCTCTGCCTTCTTCCCTGTCCTCACCTGATGCCTGCTCCCGTACCACCCAATAGCCTCCCTGGCCATTTTTCCACTTCTTAAACGTGCTAAGCGCTACCCCAGACATGACTTTCACATGGGGTGTTAGTCTCAGGAAGGTTCTTCCTCCTGCAAGTTGAAAGCCAACCCTGGCAGCCTCATAATGACTTTGGCAAGACATTTCACCTCTCTGTGCCTTGATTTCCTTCTCTGTCAAATGGGAAAACAGGAATAACCATCTCAAAGGATTGGCATGCGAATGAAGATTCAACACTATTTGTCAAGCATGGAGGGTAATCCTTGGCACGTAGAACATGCTAGACCCATGTGAGCTGTTTTATGATTAGTCATCCTTCAAGCTTCTCCTTACCTGTAGGCTCCTTGGTGAGGATTTCTCCAATCCTCCAGTGAACACCACCTACTATGTGCTGTTTCCTAGAACCTCTACTTTGATTAAATTTTTTTTTTTTTAAATCACAGTTCTGCCTGCACTTTGATTGAGCTAATTTTTTTAGGGTCAGTGATTGTATCTCTAGACCATAAGCTCAGCAGTGCTGAACATCATACTAGGCAAAGCACAGAAGGTCCTCAAATCAAATGATTGTATGAATAATTTGGTGAATCCTAGTGGGAGAGACTTAGGATATAGTAATGAAAGCTCAAAAGAAAGCATTTTCAGGATCAGGAATATCCTAAATCCACAACCTAAATGTTTGCCTCTTTCCTTTCTGTATTCCCAGGTTTATCTTGAGCTCCTGCCACAGAATCCATGTGACGGGCCTTATGTGATTTGCTGTCAGACTTTATTCTTGGGCAGTGGGATAGGGTGGGAGAGAGCGGGGGGCTGTTGGGGAGGGAAGTGACAAAACTTAATGTGCGTTTTGGGAGTAACACTTTACCTGCAGTGTGGTGAGTGGACTGGGAAGAGAAGAGCTAAGGCAGAAAGCTGCTAGGATGGCTCAATGTTGTCTGTGGTGGGGCCAGCATGGTGGGGCAGGGGCCAGGGCCCTCATGGCTGCGTCGATGAGGTCAGTGGCTATAGCTCACCTGGATTGTGTCTTGCAGGATCCTGGAGCTGCAGGACACAGGGGACCTGGATGTGCTGAAGCAGAAGTGGTGGCCACACATGGGCCGCTGTGACCTCACCAGCCATGCCAGTGCCCAGGCCGACGGCAAATCCCTCAAGCTGCACAGCTTCGCCGGGGTCTTCTGCATCCTGGCCATCGGCCTGCTCCTGGCCTGCCTGGTGGCTGCCCTGGAGTTGTGGTGGAACAGCAACCGGTGCCACCAGGAGACCCCCAAGGAGGTCAGCACCCTGGGGCCTGCCCTCCCTTTCACAGCCTAGAGGCAAGAGTGTCACACTGGGCCGCTGGGAGGGCAGATTGTTTCTAGTTAGTAGTTACCTGAGTCATCTTGTCTGGAGACAACAGAGTTTTATATTGGGGGATTTCGTTGTTGTTTTATTTTGTTTTTAAAACTAGAGAAGAATGTAGGGGATGTTTTCTTGCTTGAACAAAGTGCTGCAGTGCCAGCCTTAGCCACTAAAGTCCTGTATTTATCTATAGAGCAGGTACAGCGTGGGCAGCACCAGAGAGCCCTTCCCTACCCTGCCCCGCCCATGTGCCTCCACCCTGACCTGGAGAGACCACCTGTAGGGTAAGAGAGGAGCCCGTTCCTTCCTGATTCTCTTTGACTTCTCACCAAGGGCCACAGGGCACTGTTCTCCCAGAGCATCAGGGGATCCCTGTCCCTCCCAGCACTCCTTTCTCCCTATATCCCTCCTCCTTGCAGGGCCCAGCCTTGCCCCTGTCCCTCCTGGGTACACCCAGCCCAGGGAACACTCTAGCTCTGTCCACACTCCAGGTTCTGGGCACACGTCCCTCCCTGTATGTGCCAACTGCAAGTTGATTCTGTCCCTCCACACTTCCTTCTTATCGGGTTTGTATTCTTCTGCAAGCTCTTTTTTTTAATTTTTATTTTTTCTGAAATAAAGCCTTCACCAAGGTCCCCCAGAGACCTGGAGACAGTTCCCCTAAGGGAGGGTGGAAAGGAGTGTCATTTGGTGATGATGCTTTGCCAGCAGAAACTACACATGCCCAGCCACACCATCCACGGGGCTGTCACTCTGTGCCACATAGGCCTCAGCTATGTCTAGAACCACAGCTCTGCTTAGAGACTCTGTGGGTGCAAATGGATATAAACCTCAAACAGGAAGTGGTAAAGCAACCTGCATCAGACCCAAAAGCACTTCTATTTTGTTTTTGTTTTTTACCTGTTTTTGTTTTTACTGAAAGCTCAGATAGTACCGGGCAGTTCATTAAATGGTTTCAGAGGAAGGAGGTCCAAGGGGCACAAAAATAAACTGAGCCAGGAAAGAAAAACAGCCAGGAGGACGTAAGAGCCGGCGGGCTCCTTCTCAGCTTAATTTCGGGCAGGGATTTGGCACCTCTGGACAGGAAGGGTAGGTCCACCATGTCTGTGGCCTGGGTATCTGGCCACATCTCACCCTCCATTCGTTGGTCTGTAAGGGCATTCCTGGCAGGTCAGGGATGAGGACAGGGGTGGGTGTCCCTCACTCCTTTACAGGACTCTGCATTATACCAGGTAGTGAGCTCTCTGTCCTTACGCTGTCTCTTCCCTGGAAGGAGGACACTGCTTAACTCTGTACATCTGCAATATTCGGGGACATCTGTCTTCCTCTCCATCCTTCAGTGTATCTCCATGTAAGGGAATGTGAAGCTGGAGCCAGTTGCAGCCTCAGTGGCTGTCCTGTCACCCCCGGAGCTCAGAAGGGAAGAAAGGCAGAGCTTTGAGGAAAAGGCCTGAAAGGAACAGTTGATGGTTCTGTCCCGAGCTTCTTTAGCTACCGGAACATTTTGTATAAAGAAGTCAGTGGGAGGGACAGTGAATTATTCTGACGAGCAGTGTTAAGGAAAGGCCACACATATCTGACCTCTCCTCATCGTGTCAGCCCCTCCACGCCATGGCCAGTGTGCACCATTCACCTGCTTGGCACCACCCAGGTCTCTATGCACGGAAGCATCAGTGGACAGCCATGGTGGAGTGGTCCCAAAACCACTCCCAGTAGAACCAAGAAGGATGAGAAGGATGGAAAAGACCAGACCCCCTAATTGGCCCACGTTGCTCCCACTCCATGTTGTTTGTTTTGGGTTTTGCTTATTTTCCATAAGTCTTCAGCCTGGTTTCCTCTGTGCAAAGGCCTTTTGTGTCAGGGGAGCAGGGGAGGGTCTCCAGGTGGATGAAAATCACACTGTCAGGAATTTGCCTTCCTGGGCAGCAGTGGGCAAGGCTGGGGGCCTGAAGACACAGGTTCAGGCTCAGCCCCAGCCTCTAGCCTATCATCTGTGAGCCACATGCAGGGAGAGCTTGTCCTTTGGATGGGAAGTCATTGTCTGCTTTTAGCCATGTCCCTTCACAATGCCTAGTTTAGTGACAGTTTGGACAATTTCAGCCTGGACCACCCACAGTTAATTGTTGTGGTGTATGTGTGTGTGTGAGAGAGAGAGAGAGAGAGAGAGAGAGAGAGAGAGAGAGAGAGAGAGAGACTGGTGATTGTTAAAGAGACATAGATAGGAAGACAGAAAAGAAAAGAGAAAAAAATGTGAGACCAGGGGACCAAGGAATCACCTAGCTGTGAGGAACAGCTCCTTTCTTGCCGGTAAAACATCCTACCTTTTATTCTGGCTTCTGCATAAGTCCAGGATCTCAGTTATGAAATGATGAATACATCAGCCCTGCTTCCAGAATGTGGGACTTCCTGCCCCTGCTGCCAACCTGCTTCCAGATAGGAATGAGGACACATGGAGAGAGGCAGGTTGGAAAAGCACAGCAGCTGCCTGTCCTCCAACCCCTTCTGGTGTTGCTAGGAAGGGTTGCATGGAAATGTTCCATCTTTTTCCTATTTTTATGGGTTTCCAAATTTCAAATGCAATGTCTCCCTTCCTTCTTCCCTCTCTCCCTTTCTTCCTTTAATAAGCCTGCCTGTAGAGACTCAGCCCCTGCCTTCAGGGAGCTTACCTCCTCATGCACAGATGTGGCAGAGAGCTGGGCCCAGCAGTCTCCACTCATTGAGCAGGCTGTCGTGCAGTGATCAGCAAGTATCACAAAAGTGCTGAGGGCATCCAGCCCAGCCAGGGCATGGTGGGGTCAGAGGGGTTAGGGGTGTGGTTATTGAAGACTAGTTGGGGCTCAGAGCTGTTAGAACTGAGCTTTGAAGCATTGATACAAATCCTGGTACTAAAGATGAGACAGGAAGTTGCATTTTGGGCAAAGTGAACAGCACGGAGGTGAACAAAGTCATCATACCTCCTGGAGCTCTAGGGCTGAAGTGTCAACATGAGGAAGGAGATGCTAGCAGGGGAAGCTGGGGAGGGATACGGGGCCTGCACCGAAGAACTTAAATGCCAGACCGAGAGGTTTTGACTTTATCATGCAGGGAATAGGAACCAGGAAAGGGCTCAAAACAACAGTCTTTTAGAAGCATATTCTTAAAACCTTCAAAAAATAATGATGGTATTTAATCCAGAACTACTTTGTGCTCCTGGTTGCCCGTGTTTTATGGGGCAGCATTTGCAATTAGGTGAGAGTGTCTGGTTGATCTTTCAATGTTTCATTTTGAGGCATTGGCTGTATTTCTTAAGAGCCAGAAACCTGTCTTTGGGTAGAGCCCAAGTTGTGTTTAATGGCTTGCTCTAGGATGTCGTCACAGTTTAGACACCTACTTGAAGAAGAGTAGTAATGTGCATTCAACCCCTTAATATTCATGTAGATTTGAGCTCATATTTTTTCTAAGGAATCAGATGATTATGTAGTTATCCAATGCAGGTGAATGCACCAAGCTCCATGGATGCAGTAAAGAGCCACCCGCTAGATTTATGGGGGATGTGGAGCCATTGCTCTGAGAATAAAATATTCATGAAATAAAGATGAGAACTGCAGAAATGGGAGATGACATGAGGAGTGAGATATGAATCATCCATCACTGGGCTCGGAGTTTGGAATTCTTGCTTTCTGCCTTGCCTGCCCTCCCTTGGCCTGGCTTCCATCGCACACAGGAGCTGGCTGAGGCCAGGGTGGCTGGACAGCAGGGGACAGAGGAGCAGACGGCCCCTCTGTTCTGGCTGTGGGCAGCCTCTGTCTGCATGCCCCCACCTGCTATGAAAGATTAGATCCCAGAGGCCCTCACTTCTTCCACTCCACACCCTTCCTTGCCTCCACTCCTTTGATGTCTTCTTCAACTGCATGTAAAGAGTTTGCCCTTCTGCACATTTTTCGTCTTCATTTATGCCAATCCAGCAGTGTTGCATTGAGGATTCAACAAGGGAAGGCATATAAAGTGAATTAAAGATGTGCCTGGCCCAGGGTCATGCTTGGTTGATGGTGGCCACGGGGCTACTCCATCCAAAGGTTCTGGGCTAGGCAATGAGGAATATGAGGGAGACAAGTGACACCTTAGGGCTCCTTTCCTATGCTGAGCAATCTTGTTAGTCCTCTTCAGTAGTGGAGGAAGGCATCCTTATCCTTGATGAAATCCATCTCAGAAGTGAGAAGGGTAGAGATGGGATGTGAACAATGTGTCTACCTCTGTACCCCTGCTGCCTCCCAGGTACAAGCTTGTCAAAAGGCCAGGGCACTGTCCTTTCCACTGGGTATGTGCATGAGCCCATTGGGTTCCGAGGCAGCATTTTCCAGAGGACTTGGGAATGAAGGTTGTGACTTGGTGCTCTACCCGGGGCCAGGTTCCTGGCTTCTGGTTACACATTTACATTATCTGAACCTCAGTCTCTCCCTTCTGCTGGAAACAGCCTGGCCTGAGAACTACGCTCAGGAGCAAATGGCTTAGCATGAGAGTAAGAATAGTGAGTGTGCATATTTCAGCCCACAGCCTCCAGTGAGAAGCCATGGAACACTTACCATACACCACTGTGTATCTCAAAACCAGATCACTTGGCAAAGCCTCCCCTGCCTGCTGCCACCACTAGCTGCCTCCCTTGCTGGGTGTGCTCCACATTGCCAGTAATTATTTACCTGCCTGTCTCTGCTTCAGATCCGTCAGTGCCTCCTCACCTCTGGATTCCTATCAATTTGCCTTCTCTCTGGAACAGTGGAAGCTCTCATTAAGGGGTGATGAATATAATTGAAGTATTGAGCACTTTCTATGTGCCAGGGACCAAGATAGATGCTTTATCAAGAACATTAGCTCATCTGGTAGTAGGAGCTCAAGCACGTTTATTGAATGAATGAACTAGTCTGGACTCACATAAAGAAAATGTTATTAATGTTAAATTGTTGTGTAATCATTGCAGCTGGATCAATGGCTTTCAATTCTGGCTGCATATCAGAGGTGATGAATTCTGGGGCTTTTTAGAAATACAGATGCTTGGGCCCTGTTTCCCAAAGGGTCATATTAGGGAGATCTGGACTGCCATAATTTCTAAAATCTCCACATGTGCTTCTGATATCCAGCCAAGGATGAAAACCTCTGATCTACGCCAGCATTCCAAGGTGAGAAGCTACTGGGGGTAATGAAATTTGAGTAGAATGAATTCTTACTGGTGTGGGGAGGATGAATTTCTTGACACACTGATGTCATGGAAAAGAGCCCAGGTTTTAGGCTGGGTGTAGTGGCGCATACCTGTAATCCCAGCACTTTGGGCGGCCAAGGCAGGAGAATTGCTTGAAGCCAGGAGTTGGAGACCAGCCTGGGCAAAGAAAGCTAGACCTCAGTCTCTGCAATTTGTTTTTAATTAGCCAGGTGAGATGGTATGTGCCTGTAGTCCCAGCTACTCAGGAGGCTGAGACAAGAGGATTGCTTGAGCCCAGGAGTTCAAGGCTGCAGTGAGCCGAGATTAGGCCACTGCACTCTAGCCTGGGAGACAGACGGCGACCCTGTCTCAAACAAACAAACAAACAAAAAAAAAAAAAAAAAAAAAAAAGGAAAAGAAAAGAGCCCAGATTTGGGAACCTGGTAGATGTGAGCTCTCGTCCTGCCCTTTCACTTACTGTGGAATTGCGTGGCCTTGAGCAAGCTGCTGTACCCCTAGCCTCAGCTCATTCCTTGGTGCACCTGCTGCTACCACCATGATGTGAAGTCATTGTCGGTTCGCTCTCATTGCCCTCCCTAAAATATCTGTGGTTGAACTGATCAGAACTCTTTCTCCTGATGCTTTGAAAAACTACCACCATCTCCTGAGACCATTTCACTTAAGTAATTGAGCTCCTTTGTCCTTATCCAGCCAATACTCTCAGACCCCTAGCCCAGCCCGTTGGGGTTGGGTAAGTCTTGGGAACAACACTGAAGATTGTGTTGGTGGCATTTCTCCCAGCCCTTGGGTCCAATTTAGCACCTGGTTGGTCTCAGTGGTAACAGGATAATGCCACCAACAGCCAGCTCAGTCAGGGGGAAGTCCCTCATCCCCAGTTTTGTTCCTGCCCAACTTAAAATAAGAGCTGTTGGACTCCAAGCAAAGTCTGTTCTAAGGAGTCCCACGTGTAACAGGCTGTTACAAAGATGATAGTTTAGTTAATTACCGTTTTCCAATACACTGTATTATTTCCACATTGGTGAACAGTGGCTTAATTACAGAACTTTATCTCTGCAAGACAATGCCTGGGAGAGGTTCCCCGGTAACCTCTGTTGGTGCATCTGTCGTCAGTTTAATATAGGATGAGAAACACAGAGCTGGAATTCAGCCGGATTCATGGGTAAACACAGTCTGTGAATTTTATGTCATATTCAGGGATGTTTCACTAGGTCAGTTACCTACAGTAAATTAATGAAGGTAGCAATAAGTTTCCAAGTCTCTTTTCACAGCTGTCATTACCTGGCCGAACACTGAAACCGTGGGATAATGAGGATGTAAACGGATGTAGTTCACATAAAAAAGCCCATTATTTGAATTTGCATAACATAATAGAATGCACCATTTTGTCTAAAAGATAGATAATTATTCAAATCACTCCTGCCTCTTTCCTTGAGTAGGCTGATTACTCCTGTCTCCTCTTTCCTTGGCTGGAGACACAGAAGGAACAGCCAGACATGACTTTATGAGTGCTAAATCGACGGCCCCAGGTGATACAAGCAGACCATGCTTCCAGGGTTTCCAAGCCAGGCAGTCTGTTCTCCACACCTCAGCTCTGGCTCCCACAGAGAGCAGCAGGAGCAGGCAACTTAAAGGACACATTGTGAGACACAGCAAATGGCTGCATTTGTTTTTCAGAAAACACAGGAGTCATTTGCTGCAGTTATACACATTTTCTTATTCAGTTAAACAACCAAAATAAGAGGCTCAAGATGGTACCCTCATCTCCCAGGATTTGTCCTGGTGTTGGAGCTATTGGGAATGATGGAATTTGAGTAGAATGAGGTGACACTGATGTGAAGAGGATGGATTTTTTAATAACTATTTGGATAGGAAACCCCCCTGGAACGTTTGTCCATTTGGTGTAGATACTTTCTGCATGTCCTGACACAGAGACTTTAAAGCCTAATGATAACTGCAATTGGGAGTTGGTTCCCGCAGCACAGCTTAGCAGTCTTTAGAACTGCTTCATCCATCCTTTTCATTTCATTTTTTTTTTGAGACTGAGTCTGGCTCTGTCGCCCAGGCTGGAGTGCGGTGGCCGGATCTCAGCTCACTGCAAGCTCCGCCTCCCGGGTTCACGCCATTCTCCTGCCTCAGCCTCCCGAGTAGCTGGGACCACAGGCGCCCGCCACTTCGCCCGGCTAGTTTTTGTATTTTTTAGTAGAGACGGGGTTTCACCGTGTTAGCCAGGATGGTCTCGATCTCCTGACCTCGTGATCCGCCCATCTCGGCCTCCCAAAGTGCTGGGATTACAGGCTTGAGCCACCGCGCCCGGCCGGAAACTTTTATCTATGGCTGTTCTCTGTTTTAAAGAGTGGACAACTTTTTGTTTCTTCTGACTTTTTTATCCAGAGAGGCTCAGAGCTCTTAGAACCCTGGTAATTTCCTGGGTGATTAGAGCAGTAAGAGTGTCTTTTGTTAAAATATTTGGCCTTTTGTCCATGGTTCCTGAAACAGCTTCTGAGCTATAAAGGAGAAAGACAGTCTTTTTGTTATTTGTAACAAGCCCCTTTTAACCACCCTTGAGTTTATGTTAATGAGATGATTTTTGGAAAGTCCTTAGATAACCCTGGAATTGGGGGAGGGTGCTGGTTGCCAGGGGAACCAACCCCTGTGCTTACAGGGTTGGAACTCAGCCCCACCCCCCCAACCTGTCAGAGGGGAGAGGGACTGAAGGTTGNTTTTTTTTTTTTTTTTTTTTTTGAGACGGAGTCTGGCTCTGTCGCCCGGGCTGGAGTGCAGTGGCCGGATCTCAGCTCACTGCAAGCTCCGCCTCCCGGGTTTACGCCATTCTCCTGCCTCAGCCTCCCGAGTAGCTGGGACTACAGGCGCCCGCCACCTTGCCCAGCTAGTTTTTTGTATTTTTTAGTAGAGACGGGGTTTCACCGTGTTAGCCAGGATGGTCTCGATCTCCTGACCTCGTGATCCGCCCGTCTCGGCCTCCCAAAGTGCTGGGATTACAGGCTTGAGCCACCGCGCCCGGCCTAGTCAAGCGCTTTCTTCAGAAATAACAGACTGTCAGGGAACTAGCTATCTCCACATTCAGTCTCAGGGCTGGTTTTGATTCTAAATGCTCTAGTATTACCCAATCCACTCCCCACCGCCGTGTTTACCATTCCATCTTGACACCTGTGCCCTGCCACTTGACGGTCCACCACGCTCCATCTTTCTCTCCCTCACCCTTCAGTGGTGAAGTCTTCCAGCTCAGAGACGTGCCTCGCTCACATCTTCCTTCAGAGGATTTTGGCTGGTCTGTCTTTCTCTGAAGCTCTCATGTTTGTTTCCCTGGCATGAAGTAGAAACAGTTCTTTCACCTTGTCCCTTACTTCCAACCCCCTACCTCCCTGTGGCTTTCTTGGACAGGAAGTTAATCTTTCCTTCTCTCCAAACTCTGACAAAATGGGAGCATCTCCTGAACACCCTGGGCTAGTGCTCAATTGACTGAGAAAAAGGACAGGCCCTCTATCAACTGCCAGAATCCAGAGTTGAGCAACCCTGGAACCAAGACACCCGGTTCCCACTTCAATTGAGTCCACTCAAACTTTATTTCTTTTCATCTTCAAAGGGGTCCTTAAAGTCCTGAAGGGAAGTTAGAAGGGAGGAAAAGGGAAGATTATGCAGCTGACTAGTTACTAACTAGTTCTTCCAGTGGTCCCCAGGTCATCAATTTCCCTTCCACAGAAATGAAATTCTCTGCCAATGCGGGTGACCAGCTTGTTCAGCCTTCTCCAAGCTTTGCTAGCTGCAAAGAGAAGAGAAGGTTATCTTATTAAACCCTGAAAGTATCTGAATTCCTCTCTCAACTACAACTTCCAGACTCCCTGGTACTTGTTTTGTGCCATTCATACATTTCAAAATGAACATGCCTTATAGATACAAATATTCACCAAAATGATTGTGGCACTGAGTCTCGCTAATACAGATGACACTCTATCCACAGTTTAACAGGAGCTCATAGCAGTCCCAAGAATGCTAGAGATGCAGACTTGATGCTGGGCAGGGGTCAGGGCTTGTCTGGAGGCCCAGCACCCAGACACTAGGAGGACAGCTGTGGAAGAAGAAGTTTGACGGAGTCCCACTGCTGCAGCAGATGAAGCACCCACTGTTTTCTGTCTCTCTGTCTCTTTGTTCAGGATTCAGCTTCAATCTTACTGTCCTTATTGGGGTCATGGTCCTGTCTCTTTGTCAGGTAACCTGTCTCTTGATAGCCTGTTAAACTGTTATCCAGTGGGGATAGTAACTCCCTAAAAGCAATAAACCATAGACTTCCTTGGGAAAAGATCATTGATGCTGAGTGGCGCTAAGCCACTAATACCCTGTATAACAGTTATAAAATATTCCTAAAGTAGTCTTACATGCAAAAATGAAAACAAAGCAGACAAAA
Source organism: Theropithecus gelada (assembly GCF_003255815.1). NCBI lineage: Eukaryota > Metazoa > Chordata > Mammalia > Primates > Cercopithecidae > Theropithecus > Theropithecus gelada. The sequence continues at coordinate 48,722,686 of NC_037677.1, forward strand.
TAGAACACACAAAAAGGAGCAAAGTTGAACAGAGCTGGCTCCACCATGGTATAAGGTAATTAGGAAAATAACTTGAATTTGGTTTGCTCTATATTTTACAAACCTTTGAAGGAGTCAGCATAAGCATTGCATGAACAATATTTAGCTGGGCCAAGTAGAAGCCTGGCATTCTCCAGCCAGTCCCCCTGATTTCCCCATGACACTTGCCATGCAGAGGTGACCCTAACTCAGAGATAGTCTCCAGCACCAATGAACTGAGCTCTGGTTGTGTGGGTGGGCTTCAGATCACTGGAGTTGTGACTGTGCCTATGAAGCTGTGCCAGTGGTTTCTGATATCATTTTCACCTATGACACCAAGCCACATCCCATAGTATCCTCTACTGTCAAACCAGTTGGCTCTCTTGATTTCCTCCTGCCCTGGCATGACTTGTCAAGTTGTCTTATGGGTGTTGTCAGTTTTCTTGTCCTGGGAAGAATTCTGAGAATGACAGCAGGTGTCTCATCAGAAGCCAAGCTCTGTGTGCCAACCATGAACTCATAAAGGTGTGGAGAGAGCAGTGGTCCCACCTTCTATGTGCCAGGGGACATTGAAGCAAGGAGTGAACTGTAGAGCACTTAACTTCCTTGCCTGGGGAACACTGAGTTGACCTTTCATGGGGGTTAGCCCTGTAATTCATGCATTCATCTGGTCAGGGCTCATGCCCATCTTTCAGCTGAACTTCTGGGGGTGGAAATCCTCTCCGATCATCCCCACAGAAGCTCAAAGCAGTCATTGGAATGGCTCTTAGATTCATGTGATTCCTTTGTTTTCTTCTGAAAGCATATTCAGGGCTCCTATATTTCTTAATATTTCTAACTCCTCTGCAAGGTGGACAGGGGATGGGTTGCTTTCTCTGATACAAGATGCCAACATGAGACCACCTGCAGGGGTGCCTGGGAGCTGAGCTTCGGGACTGTATTTCTCTAGGAGTTTGAGGTGAGGGAGAGGTCACCACGTTCCCTGGCCCATCAGCACCCATGTTGCTTACAAAGTCCCTGCAGCTTCAACCTCACCGGGAAGCTCATATGGCTCCTCTGCTGAGCACCAGATCCTGTGCCCACCTCACTGCGGGGAAGCTAAGGAAGGAGATGACGTCTTCCTTGAGCTTTCAAGCAGTTTGTCTGCCTTTAATTATTCTGACATTGTAGACAAATCATCAAGTTATTTGAAAGGAACAATATTCTGTTTTGTTTTCTTTCTTAAGCAAATGAACAAACCAAGTAATTTCCTGTGATGTCACCCACTGTGGTGAGACAGTATCAGGTGTGAGATCACCCACTTAGATAGCCTTGAACCCTCATGAAACCAGGAGAGTCAGCTGACCCTGGGGAAGTCCCATTCCTCACAATCTCCATGCAGGAACCCTTGCCCTCTTGCCCTTCCAGACAAGGACATGTCCCCTTCCTTGGGCTGCCTGAGGAGATTGCACAGGGAGGACAGAGGTCACTGGGTGAGGCAGGGCTTCTCTCTGGCTCCAGGCCTCCAAGCTGCCTCTAACACTCATGGACCTGTGACTCTGAGGTGTCATTGAACCTTCCTGGGCTTGAGCCTCCTCTTGTGTAAGGTGGGGATAATCATACAAAGTCTTTTCATCATCGTGAACTTGAAGTGGCATATTCATGGGGCACCTTAGGGGCTCGAGGACCATTTCCTTTATTCCTGTGGAACAACTTCTCCTGTCTCTGCCTGCTCTTCAAAGCATCTTGTCCTAAGGGTTGGTTCTGGGTGTGGCAGTGACTCTAAACTGAGTACAGAGGCAAGGTAGGATGCAGCCAAGGCCTGTTGATGGCATCTTCTTTGTTACATAGGGATCATGTCTACCCCATGGCTTCCCCATATGACTGAGGGTTGGCCATATAATTGAGGGGAGGTGGGAGCCACATGAATGGGATACTCACCCACAGCCCAACAGACTGACCAGGCCTGGTGCCTCCAGACATCCAGAGTTGTAGCAAGCCAGCCTTGACTTACTGTTAGGGCCCCACCTGACCTTCCTGTGCCTTCCCTCCAGGACAAAGAAGTGAACTTGGAGCAGGTCCATCGGCGCATGAACAGCCTCATGGATGAAGACATTGCTCACAAGCAGATTTCCCCAGCGTCGATTGAGCTTTCGGCCCTGGAGATGGGGGGCCTGGCTCCCACCCAGACCTTGGAGCCAACACGGGAGTACCAGAACACCCAGCTCTCAGTCAGCACCTTTCTGCCGGAGCAGAGCAGCCATGGCACCAGCCGGACACTCTCATCAGTGCCCAGCAGCAACCTGCCACTGCCGCTGAGCAGCTCAGCCACCATGCCCTCCATGCAGTGCAAACACAGGTCGCCCAACGGGGGGCTGTTCCGGCAGAGCCCGGTGAAGACCCCCATCCCCATGTCCTTCCAGCCCGTGCCTGGAGGCGTCCTTCCAGAGGCTCTGGACACCTCCCACGGGACCTCCATCTGACCGCGCCGCCTGCCCTCCCGCCCACCCTCCCACCCACCCGACCAGCAGAGCTTTTTAATACAAGAAGACAACAACACAAACCACACACACTCGCACACACACACATACACAGAGACTCTTTCATTTTTCTTGTACATATGTGTAAATAATGACAGAATGGAGTGGGGTAAAAGTGTATTTTGAATATTCCCAATTTTCGAAGTCAGTAAAAAAACACAAAAACTGTATGAATGACTTTGTAAATTTTGTTCTATATGAATAAAAAGGAAAATTACTTGTGATCATTCTGAAGTGCCAAAGGAGCCCCCCCATTCCTGGGCCTTTCTGAGGGCAGGAGGGGCGACCAGATAAGAAGCCCCTCTCTGCTGGGGGAGAAGGGAAGACGAGGAGCCCCACATGCCACTAGCTGCCTTGTCCCATAGCTTGCTGCCCCATTTCTTTGCTCCTGGCCCCTCATTCCTTTTAGTCCTTCAGCTGCATAAAGAGTGAGTCTGGAGCCCGTATTGGGCTCGCCCACTGGGTTGCTGTGCTGTAGGGTGATCGGCTGTTCTGGGTAGCCTGGGACTGAGGAGGTGCCCTGGACTCAGGGCCGTCCTGTCCTGTCCTGTCCTGTCCTGGATCATGCGGGACGAGATGGTCACTGCTGTGTGTGCCGCAGTGTGCCTCTGCCCCGTGGGCCCAAGAGAAGCTGACAGTTACCTGTAATAAGGTAATTGAGGACTTTGATACTGAGCTGTTCATATCTCATCCTGTTGGCTTTGTTTCTTATTTTCTTTTCAAAATTAGAAGAATCAAAAAGTGATAGAATATTGGGGGAAGGAGGGCAGACTCCATCATTTCCTCAGGGAGGCTGGGCAGAGGTGGGGTTGATCTGGAAGAAGGTCCATGGGGGCAAGGAGTTGCGAGGTGGGGTTAGTTACATGGACCAGGTGAGGTGGTGGAACAAAAGGCGAGGTAGAGGAAGAATGTTCCCTTGGGTTTCGGCCTATGGTCCTGGGTGAGAGAAGGAAGTGAGGCCATAGATGCAGGGAGTAGAAGCTTCGTGGTGTCAGGTAAACAGATCCTTTTAGAAAGAGTTGGGGGAGGTGCCCAGGTGGGTGGACCAGTACTCCAGGTGATGGGGCATGCTGAGAAATAGAGAAAAGAGACCATGTTTGTTTAGGTAGGATGAAAGCGTTGCCCCTTAGATAAGAAGCATAAGTGTAACTCCCATCCACCAGGGAAGTTGCTTGTAGCCCCAAAAGTGAAGGCCTAGCTCAGGGTCCTAAATCCTGCAGGCAGTCCAACAAACAGGGATGGCTCCAGCACAAACCCTCCCTTCCAGCTTCACCACCCTCTCCAGACCAGACCTGGAGTCCTCTTCAAGCACCAATCCAGCCCAGAGCAGGGGCCCTTCTCACTCAGGGCATCTGATATCCTCTGAGATTTCCAGGCCTATGCCTGTGCAGGTACAGCTGCGGGGAAATCCAGTTTTGTAAGCCTAGGACTACCTAACAGCTCCCCCTCCTTCAGTTGCCCTTTCTGAGGCAACTAAACTACACAATCAGGGAAAGAACCATTAGGAGTGGAACTGGGGGAATCTGAGTTGTGTCACTTCAGTTCCTCTCCTAAAGACAAAGGTTATTCTGATCTCCAGACCTGTCAGAATGGAATACACAGCCCACATCTGTCACTGAAGGAGGTGGAGCTCCCACAGCCAGCAGTAATCACGGAGCTGAGAGCCTGGGTCTGTGATCGTGGAGAAATACAAAGTCCTATTGATTGCTTCTTCTATAGCCTTATGGAGTTTCTAGAGAGATGTATTTATGAGGGTGATAACTAGCTCGGGATTGATTTCTTTCCTAAAGTCCCTAGTGACATGATTGAGCAGTAAAGAACAGCCACATCACACAGTCAGCTAAAAGCACTGTGGGGAAGAGAGTGTTTATAATTATGTTATTTATCGCTGGATGCTGAGAATGGTCTGATATTCGTGCTACCTAGGCAATCCATTGACATTTCTCCAATCAGAGCATGTGGAGCTTGAAGCCAGGCATGCTCAGAGAAGCCTAGGTGGGCTACCATGACCCCGAGGAAGAGCAGGCTTTGTTTTCCATCAGCACATTGGGGGCCCTGCCCTGAATGGTCAATTTTTCATATATATATCTCTCTCTATTTTTTTAATCAAACTCTGGTCTCACTGCCTTATCTCACACCAACTCTGTTTCCCCATTGCCCCCTGAGATGGCCTGTCTTCTGGGGTATAGCATGGATGTCTTCTTGGACGGTTCTGCTTAGAATGAGTGTCAAGGGGGAAAGAGAGGGAGATGGAGGATGTGTTTGTGCGTGTGTGTGTGTGTGTGTGTGTGTGTGTGTGTGAGAGAGAGAGAGAGAGAGAGAGAGAGACCAGCATCCTCAAGAGAAGTATTCTGCTTATACAAAATCCTTAACACCTCATGGTGTTATTCTTCACCGTTTATGTTATTATTATTATTTTTTTTTTTTAGAATTTTCTACCCTTGGCATGAGGGGAAATGATTGATAGTCAAGCAAGTTCTCTAGGAAAAAAAAATCTTCCCAACTCAGATTTCTGTGTCAGCTCAGAATGTATCTTTTTTCATGCTTTGCTCTTTGGATTTATAACTCTGTTTAGACTATTCCATACATTTTAGGTATATTTTGTGCCTTCAGACACTGCAAATAATAATCAGCATTTGGATTAAAGTTGTTTAATAATAAATCTTGTCTTTGCTCCCTATGCTCTTATTCTCTGGGGTGAAGAAATACTGTCTGCTTGTTTCTGGGCATGCTGAGATTATGAAGTAAATTCTGTGCCATCGGCAGGGACAGTCATGAGAAAAACTCCTCAAGGGGGTCTCAGATATGCCTGGAGGTAGGCCATGCTCTCTTCAGCCAGTGCATATCCAGAGTTCCCTGAAACCAACCAGGGGACAGTGTGAGGGACAGGCTGAGCAGCAAGTCTAATTTTTGGTTAACCTAACAGTGTTCTTTAAAATATTAAGTTCTTGGAAGTGTCTTAGGAGAGAACTAGGTCATGATTGATCAGTGTAGAGAAGTGTTCCCATGGCCTGGAGGAATGAACACCCTTTTAATTGTCAGCGGACTGTGCTGCCACTCTCATCTCTGCACTCACCCTCTCCTCTAGATAAGTTGCTTCCCTGTGCTTAGGTCTCAGGGCTAAGGGACTGTCATTCCTGGTGGAGCCATAGCTTGGCTTCTCAAAGTTTGGCCCTTACAGGATCTGTGGAGACCTTTCTTCAGTGAACATCCTATGCCCTCAGTCATCCTACAGGCCTCGAGCCATCAACCTGATCCTCTACCATCAGATGCATGTGCTTTTCAGCCAACCTCTGAAAAAGTCCCCTGGCTTCAGTGACTTTGTGGTGGAAATAGCCCCGCTGTTGGCCTCGAGCTCAGTAAAGCTGATCTAAGGGGGCTGTCTGTCATGATCAAGACTTCTTCTTTTAGAAACCAAAGGGAGGATGCCCAGCCCTAGTTCTTCTGTCCGGCACCAAGGACAGGCTTCTCCACATTGGGGTCACTCCTGAGACTGGGGCCGAGGGGTGGGCAACAGACACCACTGGATTCTGTGAGCAGATGGGTGGACAGGAGCAGCTGCGGGGAATCACAAAGGGCTGTTTTCTTAAGAAGAAGCTACCTAGTTCCTAAATTAGAAATCCTCCAAATAGTACCAAGGTAAAACTAATTTCATACCTAATGTTTATCTTTTCAAGCACTGAAGGAGAAGCAGACACATTAAAGAAGAAAAGCCCAGTGATCCTAAAGGCCATGAGGACCTGGAGGGATGCAATCCATGGCCTGTGCATTTTCATTTAAAAGTCATTGCATTTAATAATAGGTGATAGAAATATTATAAAAAATTGAAATAGTAAACATTTTAAATATTATTAAATAACAGAGATGGGCAAGGTCTAATAGCTAACTCAGGTCTCTATGTGACCTTCTGCTTCCAAGGTGAAGGGGCCACTTAATTGAGTGCCTCCAGCTTCATTTTCAGGAAACCTTCACTCCCAAAAGTATCTGCTCATGAGTTAGCATCTGCGTCTTAACTAGAGCCTTGTACTCCAAGGTTTGGCAAAAGAAAATGAGATAAAAGCTCCAGACAATTTTAACTGACCTTTCCTTGCTGTGGACACAATAAAAGAGGCAGAATTTCTGTTCCTAATGTAACATTTTTTAATATCTAAAATATTCTTTTATGCCATTAGTTGTTTTAATAAAACTGTTTATTCTTATTATCCTCACCCTTTGTACCAAGAAACTGCACATAAATAACCCTCTTCTGTGCCAATAACTTTACTCACTGTCTGTTTTTTTCTTTTGCCTCTCAGTGGTGGTATTTAGTCAGAGGAGATTACTTACGAGAGAAGGGAACCTATTCCAGATAAATCAGGTGAGCTAATAGTCACCTCCTACGAAAGAGGAAGGGACAATTGTCTGTAATGTCTGATCATCCCTCCCCTGCCAGCATTTATTGTCTCACCTCTGAACTTGACATTGAGCACTGAGTTCCAGAGATAATAGAAACTCTGTCTGCAGGGGGAAAAAAAAAAAAAGATGGGCACAGAAGTTTACAATGGCTGATGGCTGGGATCTGGAAGAGAGGGCACTAGACAGACCTGGATTACTTACGGTGAGCAACCAAATATGCCCCAAGGAGAGCTCAGTTGCTGGTAGATTCAAGTATACAGTTGCCAGAGACTCAGGGGTGTCCAAACTCAGAGGAAAACAAAATATTCACCAACATATGGAGACTTGTACATCTCAAATAAGTACACACAGACACATATACACATATGTACATGTTCATGCACAAACACCTAAGTCTATGCAAACACACTCACCGTATCAGACACATGCATGTAGAGTTTTAAAGCATGTGGCAATGCACTTGGGTGACATAAACAAATGGAGATATGCTCATCAGAAACAGAAACCAGGGCAGAAAAGAGGCTGTTTCAGAGCTTCCCTGCCCAGTGCACAATCTCAATGCAACAATCAGCCAAGCGGTGCTCTGCAATCAGCCACCGAGGAGGGAGGAGCAGCTCCTGCAATGTGGCCTCTTGTCTGCAAAGCTGCCTGGTGTGCTCAGCAAACCCTCCTCTATCATCAGTCCCTTGTTCTAAAATCCTGATTTGCAACCAGAATCCCTGAAATATGCAAAGAATCCCCAAGCATTCTCCAAAACATCCTGCTTCCTAATAAGAATACCCATTATCATCTGTATCAGTGACTATATCTCGATCAGGTGTGGTGTTTGAGGGACTGTACTATACCCCTCACATATAAACACTCTCTTATTCTCAGATCAGTCATGCAAGGTAAAAAATATTATAAATAGATTTATAGATAGGAAAACTGAGACTCAAAAAGACATGGTTCCAAAGCTGGTGAGAGAGAGTGTTGGGATTCACTGTCTTGTCTGTCTGAGTCCTTAGTGCATACTCCTGCCAGTACAGCCGGCTCTCCCTCCTGGAGAGCATACCCGCTGTGCCTCAGCTGCTGCACCTGTGCTGACCTTCCCTGTCACCAGCCTATCAGGTACCCCAGCCTCTACATCTGCTGCCTTCTCTCCAGTGGCTTCAGGGCAGTCGGTGAGTATCTGCTTGTGGCCCCCTGCAGTGGCTGTAGCTAGGCTGGGCTAACAGGGTCATTTCTAACCACAGCGTTGGGCTAGATATCTGCTCCCCTGAAGCTGCCTCAGCCAGGCAGGGCATCAGTCTGTTAGGTTTACTCAGAAGCTGGACTGTTCCTCTAAGGGTATCTCCTTCCTCCCTTAGACTCCCCAAGAGGCATCTCCTCCTTCTGCCAAAGGTAAAGTGTGCATCAAGCTAAGGGAAACTCTGAGGCTAACTAGTGCTCTAAAGAGTTTTAGGATTCTCCCCTGGGCAGGAATTCCTCCACCAAAGTCCCTTGACAGACCTAAGAGGTGCCTGAAAAACCTCCAAAAATTATCTGCCAAATTGCTTGTGCATGTATGTATGCATGTGTGTATGTGCATTTATTCCAGGATCCTGGTTCATATCTTTCACATATTCCTAAAATTCTCGTATAAAAGCTCTAAGCCACTTGCCTTAAGAGTTGTGAGTCAGGCAAGCCTCTGCATCTCACTCTTCCAAGGTGAGTGTTTAGGTGCAATCTTATTTTGGTGCTCATCTGAGGTGAAAAGCAGAACAGTAGCCAGAGGAGGGAGTGTAGAAAATGCATTGCAGATGCGGGCCTTGGGGCTTTGACTAAGAGGAGGTGGAAAAATCCCACTGGCAGGGCACACTGGGCACCATGAGATGCATGGGCAACAGGGTGGGGCTGGTGCCCTGATCCTGGCACCCAAGAAAGTGGTCAAGATAAGTCAAAGGAATGAATACTAAAACTGGCCAGGTCTGGGCTGGATTCCTATGTCTGGCTCTTATTGGGGGTGACATCTTGAGCACATTCCTTTTTACTTCTTTGAATCTCACTGTTTCATTCTTATATTAGTGACAATAATACCTATATCTTCTATTTGGTGAAAATTCCATAGTTAGTAATCATAAAAAAAAGCTGCAATTGGGAGTTGGTTCCCATAGCACAACTTCTCAGTCCTTAGAACTGCTTCATCCATCCTTAATTTGAGGCAAGCAAAAAAAATTGAGTGAAATAAACTTATTCAAGCTCTTCCTCCAGAAATAATAGACTGGCAGGGAATTGGCTGTCTCCACACTCAGTCCCTGGGCTGATTTTGGTTCTAAATGCTCTAGTATTACCCAGTCCACTCCCCACCACCGTGTTTACTATTCCAGCTTGGTGCCTGTGCCCTGCCACTTGACAATCCACCACCCTCCAGCATCCTCTCGCTTGCATTTCAATGGTGAAGTCAACCTCCTCAGAGACCTCCCTCGCTCATGTCTTCGTTCAGAGGATTTTGGCTGGTCTGTCTTCCCCTGAAGCTCTCATGTTTGTTTCCCTGACATTAAGTAGACAGGATTCCTTTCACTTTGCCTCTTACTTTCAACCCCTTACCTCCCTGTGGCCTTCTTGGATGGGAAGGGCCAGTGCCCTGCCTGGGATATATCCACGTTTGCTCTGTTCTAGGCCTGGCTCCCTGGGCAAGGGGTGCAGGAAGAAGGGATTTGTGCACCTTAGATGGGTACGAATGCTAGACAAATGCTGTGTCAATAAAATAAGTGAGACCTGCTTTTGCATTTTGGCTCTGGACTTTACAGTTGTATGATTTTGGATTTGAAGTGATAAGAATGAATTCACAGAGCTATGTGTGATTCATGATTGCTGAAATGATGTTTTCCCAGTTCATAAGCTCCCCTCTTCTGCCAGCTGAGCCTCTTGCAGAACCTATACAGTTTCCAAAGACCAGAGCTGGCTCCTGACAAGCAAGGCCATGCTTCCCTTTGCTTTGTGGAAAATTACTTTTTTTACTGCAAAACAGCATGGCCTAGTGCTGATTCAGTAGATTAGAGTAGGAAAAGACAGATCGGGCTTAAAATCTGTTCTTTGCCACTCACTAGATGGGTATCCTTGATCCTATTACCAATGTCTCTGAGCCTTCCTTCTCCTCCTCACCTGTAGAATGGATTCTGAGTCCTGAGCTGTTTTGAAGATCAGTGATAATGTGGGTAAGGTACTTGCACAAACACACTCTTATAAATAGAAGTTCTTGTGATTTGTGCACCTACAGCATCCTGCCTCTTGGTGTGAACTGCTCAGGCTTTGAGCTTAGTCAACCATCTTATTCGTAACTTTCACGTACAGACCACTTCCTTCCAGCTTGTCTGCTGAGACAGAGGAAGGAAGCATTTCCATTTTCATCCCTAGAACTGGAATGCTTGCTTTAGGTCTCACTCTCCCACTGGGGGCTAGCAGTAACAGCAGCCCTCACTTCTGTTCCTGAGACCCTCTCAGGTAATCATTCTGATTGTTCTCGGAAAGCAAATGAAAAGCAGCCTGGCTTACCTAGAGAGGAGTGATTTGATTGTGAGAGGCTCAGTCAGTGCCCTCTCAGCTCCTGACTTTCAGACATGCTCATGATGAAGTGCAGCTGAAAAGAAGCAAACTTCAGGGAAACTGCCTCTCCAAAGCTGGCAGAGGTAACTATGCATCTTTCAGAATATAGTTTGCGAGGTAAGGTTCATGTCCATATAGTTCAAAAAAACACAAGACCTTCAGAGGTTCCTAGGGTGATAGCCCTGTGTTTTTCAGGTAGCATCCAACCCCTTGTGTTTTATGGGGGAAATAAATGCACACACCTGAAGCAACGAGCTGTATATGTGCTGGGATTATTTTACATCTATTCCATCATGTCTGCTTTTTTTTGGCTTGTGCCTCTACCTTAGGCCCGAAGCCCAAAGGTAGTTAAATCTTCTTTTGTTGGCAACTTGTCATCTGACCAGACTAAGTAATCTCATGTAGAAGGTGCTTGTTGTATTCTAGAGAAAATGACAGAGTGAGCTGCTGTGTCAGTAAGGATCCTGCATGGTAAGAAAGAGATGGCACAGGGAAACTGAGAAATTTGGGGAGAGAGACTATTTGGAAAGATGTGCGCAGGCAAAGCAAAGTCACAACGAGAACTGAGGATTAATGAGATTGAGCCTTTTACACATGCTTATGTGCATATTGCTCTTGTGAGCTGTCTCTTTTCTTCCATAGCGGAGAAGCCTGAGTGTAGGAAGAGCAGCACACCCTTACCTGCTGACAGCCCAACAAGGTGGAAGGAGGGATCTCATTTTCTAACTATGGTCAGGACTGCCTGACAGGAGCTGAGCGCAGCTCCAGAGATAAGCTATTCAATGGTGACTCTAAAAGCAGCCAGCTGCGGAAGTGCATACTCTGACTTCACTGGTCTCCTGCCAGCTAATCTCCTGCCAGTCCCAAGAGCAGACAGCGAGGGAGTCCACTGAGGCAGAGTAGAGAAAGATGGAAAATGGGTGTGGGGTGGGAAAGAAATAAAATATATTTACTCTAGGGGAGTCGAGAGGGGAAAGAAAAGGAATTCACATGCATCATATGCCTAGCATGTCCCAAGAGAATTAACTCCTTCTCACCCTGCAAAATTAAAGAAATCTCTTTTTGATAAATGCAGAGAATGAGACTTAGGGTAATTAAGTGGTTTTCTCAAGGTCATTCATCTTGTCTGTCAGCCTAAATAAAGCTCATGCTCTTTCTGCCCTGAATTGCCCCACATGTTCTGAAGATGGAGACACAAGACCCATCAGACAGACGGTCACCTCCCCAGATCTAGGTCTCAGCCACCAAGGACTGCAAGCTTGCAGGTGAGGGCAGGCAGTGTGGAAGGTGTGGCATTCGTGGAGAAAACACTAGTCAGCCTTTTTGCAGTTGGGATAGTGTGAATGTATCCTGCATAATTCTAATTTGGCTGTGGGAGGCCACTATTCTGAATGGATGCCTGAAGAATACTAATGCACAGAACTACACCGGAGTGTGTTGGAATCAGAAAGGTGTGCTTTTGGAGGTAGGTTTTTAGTTATATGAACATGAGTAAGTCCCTTAACTTCTCTGAGCATCAGCTTCCATATCTATGAAATCTAAACAACGTGAGCAGCAATTTTATCTTGAAGAATGAACTTAGAAAATTGGGAGGCTGGGCATGGTGGCTCATGCCTGTAATCCCAGCACTTTGGGAGGCCGAGGTGGGTGAATCACCTGAGGTTGAGACCAGCCTGGCCAACATGGTGAAGCCCTGTCTCTACTAAAAATACAAAAAATTAGCCAGATGTGGTGGTGGGCACCTGTAATCCCAGCTACTCGAGAGGCTGAGGTAGGAGAATTGCTTGAATTCCAGAGGTGGAGATTGCAAGGAGCCGAGATCGCGCCATTGCATTCCAGCCTGGGCAACGACAGTGAAACACCATCTCCGAAAACAAAAAAAAAAAAAAGAAAGAAAAGAAAACTTGGACTAAAACACCTAGTGCCAGTGACTGACGTACAGCAAGTGCTCAGAAATGATGACCATTAGTAGTAGTACAGGAAAATGGTCACAAAAGGCCCAATTACAAGGTCACAGTTTTATAATATAATTGTTCAGAAAATTATAAAATTTACTTAGAAAGGTGCATAAATCATAAGTATAGAGGATGGTTCATTTTAACAGTGTGAGTGCTCTTGTGTAGGCCCTAACCCAAAATGAGAATAGAATTTCCTCTTGTATATCTCCTCAGTTGACAACTCTGGAACTCTGAAGGTAACCAGTACTATAAATGCTAGAACCATTGATTAATTTCATCTGTTTTAGAAATACGTTGAGATGGAGTTGAGATTTTTTGAGATAGAGGCCTGGCGCGGTGGCTCCTGCCTGTAATCCCAGCACTTGGGAGGCCGAGGTGGGCGGATCATGAGGTCACGAAATCGAGACCAGCCTGATCAACAATGGTGAAACCCCGTCTCTACTAAAAATACAAAAATTAGCTGGGTGTGGTGGCACACACCTGTAATCCCAGCTACTCAGGAGATTGAGGCAGGAGAATTGCTTGAACCTGGGAAGCAGAGGTTGCAGTGAGCTGAGATCGTGCCACTGCACTTCAACCTGGTGACGGAGCAAGACTCCGTCTCAAAAAGACAAAAAAAAAAAAAAAAGAAAGAAAGAAAGAAAGAAATATGTTGAGATAGAATCAATTACACTTTTTTGTCTGTTTTTTTTTTTTTTTTCCATTCAACATTGGCTTTAGGGACTTTATGGTTCTACATGAAGTTCATTTCATTGTTATACAGGATTTCTTTGTATGAATATGCCAAAATTTATGCATTCTACTATCAATAGATTTTTGACTTGAGTTCATTTTGGGTTATAACAAGCAGTACCCAATAAACATTTTTTGGACATGTTGGGTGAATTTATGTATGCCTTTCTGTTGGTTTGCTGGGTCACAGGTATGCATGTGTTCAATTTTATGTAGATACTTCTAAACTGTTTTCAGAAATAGTTGTACTGATTTATGCACTCGGCCTGCAGTGTTTGAGAGTTGCAGTTGTCCCACATCCTCATTAACACCAGTGCAATCATATATTTTAATTTTCAGCCATTCTAGTGAGAATGCAGTACACTTAATTGTGATTTTAATTTGCATTTACTGATGATTAATGAGATTGAGCCTTTTACATATGCTTATTTGCATATTGCTTTTGTGAACTGTCTCTTTTCTTCCATAGCATGGTTTACCTTTTCACTCTCTTTCTGGCATCTTTTGATGAACAGAAGTTGTTAATTTAACTGTAAGTTTATTTTCAACTTTTTTTTTTTAATCTTCAGTGTTAGATATGTCCTATTTCTGAAAACTCTGCCTAAACCAGGCCATAAAGATATTTTCTTGTTTTCTTCTGGGTGTTTTGTGTTGATGTTTGTTTTGCCTTTACATTTACATCTGCAAACTGCCTGGAATCAATTTTTTAGTATGATGTGAGAAAGAGGTTACAATGTATTTTTAGTATGGACATTCATTTATTACAGAAACATTTATAGAAAAACGTCCATTTCTCATTACACTGCGGTGTCAGATTTATCATTAATACAGTGATCTTACGTGTGTAGGCCTATTTTCATATCATATTCTGTTGACCCATTTGTCTGCTTTTGCACTAATGCCCTACTGTCTTAGTTGATGTAACTTTGTCATCAATCTTAATATCTGGTTATGTGAGTCAGTCCTTTGCATTTACACATAAATTTTAAAACATCATGCTATTTTCTGGAAAATTACTCTTGAGATTTTGGCTGAAACTGCATTGAATCCACAGATAAACTTTGAAAAAATTAATACCTTTCCATTTCTTACTTTCAACTTTTCTACGTTCTTATATTTAAGGTGTGACATTTGAAAGCAGTTTGAGGTTCTGTGTGTGTGTCCGTATGTGTCTGTGTTTTAATATGGTGTTTAAAATAATTAGCGTGTTCACAGTCAATATAATTGCTGATGTATTTGGGTTTAGATCTATAGTCTTGTTTTCTATTTTTGCCTTTTGTTCTATTTTAATTATCCCCTTTTTGCCTTCTTAGTAGTTAAAATAATGCTTTGTTATTCAATATCCTCTCTCTGTTAGCTTGTTGGTTGTACATTTTTATATTCTTAAAGGGATTAGCCTACAGATATAAATATATATTTTACCATGTCCAAGACAAAATCAGGATCTTAAAACACCTTAACTTCATTTAATCCCCTCCATTTTCTATAATTGTAATTTTACATATATTTTCAACAAAACTTCAATAATAATTTTTTAACTATTGTTATATGCAGTAAGGAATCATTTGGGCTTTTCAATATATTTATTTTTTCTGTGTCTCTTTATTTCTCCCTCTATGTCTCTGTTTCTTTCTGAGATATTTGTCTTCTGCCTGAAACAACACTTTTAAGAATTACAAATAAAGCTGCTACAAACATCCATGTGTAGGTTTTTGGTGGCCATTAAGTTTTTAACTCATTTGGGTAAATACCTAAAAGCACAATTGCTGGTTTGGATAATAAGATTGTGTTTGTCAGAATCTTCCGAATTTGTCAGAAATTACCAAACTATCTTCTAAAGTGGCTATATTCACCATCAATAAATGAAAGTTCCTATTCCTTCTCATTTGATACTATCACTGTTTTGGACTTTGTCCATTCTAAAAGATAGGTTGTGGTATCTCTGTTTTAATTTGCAGTTCCCTAATGGCATATGATGTGAAACATTTTTTATATGCTTATTTGACATCTGTATGTTTTCTTTGATGAAGTGTCTGTTCAGGTCTTTTGCCCAATTTTTAAATTGAGTTGTTTGATTTTTCATTGTTGAATATAAGGCTTCTTGGTATTTTTTTGATAATAACCTTTTTATCAGATATGTATGTTGAAAATATATTCTCCCAATCTGTGGTTGTCTTCTCATGCTTTTGATAGTATCTTCAGCAGAGCAGAAATTTTTAATTTTAATGCAGTCACCTTACTGGTTTTTTATTTCATAGATTTTGCCTTTGCTGTTGTATCTAAAAAGTCATCATCATACTCAAGGTCATGTAGATTTTCTCCTGTGATATCTTGTGGAAGTTTTATAGTTGTGTTCTTTGCATTTGGGTCTATGGTTTCTTTTGAGTTAATTTTTGTCGGTCTCTATCTAAATTCTTTGTAGGTTTTTTTTTTTTCATGTGGATTTTCAGTTATTCCAGAACATTTGTTGAAAAGAGTATCTTTCTTCATTGCATTACCTTTGCTTCTATATCAAAATTTAGTTGACTATATTTATGTGGTTCTACTTCTGGGCTCTCTATTCTTTTCCATTGATCTACCTGTCTATTCTTTTGCTAATACCACATTGTAGCTTCATAGTAAGTCTTAAAGTCTGATAGTGTCAGTTTTCTGACTTTGTTCATTTGCAATATTGTTTTGGCTATTCTGGGTCTTTTGCTTCTTCATACAAACTTTAGAATCATTTTGTTGATATCCACAAAATAACTACTGGGATTTTGGTTGAGACTGTATTTAGTCTATTGATCAAGTTGGGAAGAACTGATACCTTGACAGTATTGAGTGTTTCTATCCATGAACATAGAATATCTTTCTATTTATCTGGTTCTTCTTTGATTTATTTCATCAAAGTTTTGTCATTTTTTATATAGATCTTGTAATATTTTGCTAGATTTATGCCAAGTAATTTAATATTTTTGGCACTACTGTAGGTGGTACTGTGGCTTTAATGTCCAATTCCATTTATTGTTGACATATAGAAAGTCAATTTAATATGTATATTAACCTTGTATCTGAAGGCTTTCTATAATTGCTTTTAAGTTTCGGGAGTTCTTTTGTTGGTTGTTTCAGATTTTCAACATAAAGAAATATGTCACCTATGAACAAAAAGTTTTATATCTTTCCTCCCAATCTGCATACTTTTTATTTCCTTTTCTTGTGTTACTGAACTATGTTGCTTATTGCATAGTTTTAATATTTTGAAAAGGAATGATAAGAGGAGATATACTTGTCTTTTTCCTGATCTTAATGGGAAATGTTCTAATTTCTCACCATCAAGTAAAATGTTAGTTACAGGTTCTCGTAGATTTTTTTTTACCAAGTTGAGAAAATTTTCTTCTTTTTCTAGTGTGCCATGAGTTTTAATTATGAATAGGCATCAAGTTGTTTTAAATGTGCTTTTCCTGCATTTATTGATATAATCATGAACTTTTGGTTGCTGTTGTTTAGTCTGTTGATAGAATGAACTAGCATTTCATACCTTGGATAAATGACACTTGGTCATGATGTATAATTTTTTTATTGAATTCAATTTGCAAATATTTTGTTGAGATTTTCTGCATATATGTTCATTAGAAATGTTGGTCTGTACTTTTATTTTCTTGTAAAATGTCTTTGGTTTTGGTATTAGGGTAATGCTGGCCTCACAGAATGAATAGGAAGTTTATCCTCTGCTTTTATCTTCTGGAAGAGATTGTGGAAATTGTCATTTTTTTCTTTAAATGTTTGGTAGAATTGATCAGTGAACCTATCTGGGTTCGATGCTTTGGATTTTGAATGGTTTTGAATTTTTTATTCAAATTATTTAGTAGATATAGGTGTATTCAGATCGCCTACTTTTTCTTGTATGTTATTTGGCACATGCGCCTTTCTCTTCTATTTTATCTAAATAATCAAATTTGTAGGCATTGAGTTATTCATAGTATTTTTATTTTCCTTTAAATGTTCGTAAGATCTGTACTGATGTCTCTTCTTCATTTCTGATATTAGTAATTTTTGTCTTCTTTTTTCCTTTGGTAAGCAGACTAGAGTTTTATACATTTTACTCATCTTTCAAAGAACCAGCTTTTGGATTTGTTCATTTTCTCTATTGATTTCCTGTTTTAAATTTCATTTATTTCTGCTTTAATTTTTATTATTTCTTTCTTCTACTTACATTGGATTTAATTTAGTCTTCTTTCGCCAGTTTTCTAAAGTGGAAGCATAGATTATCCACTTTAGATATTTCTTTTTATAAAAGTATATACGGTGACTGCTACAAATTTCTCTCAAAGCACTGCTTTTGCTGCATGCCACAATTCTTGATGAACTGTTTATTTTTGTTTAGTTCAAAATATCTCCAAATTTCTCTTCAGATTTTTTTCATTCACCAATGTTATTTAGAAATGTGTTGTTTAATTACTAAGTATCTGGGGACTTTTCACCTACCTTTATTATTCTTTTCTAGTTTAATTCTATTTTGTTCTGAGAGAAAACATTGTATGATTTCTATTTTTAAACAATTTGTTGGTTTTTTATGGCCAAGAATGTTGGTCTATTTTGGTAAATATTTTGCACGATCTTAAAAAGAATTTGTACTATACTTTTATTGGATGAAGTAGTCTATAGATGTGAATTATATCAAGTTGATTGATGGAGCTGTTGATTTCAACTATGTCAGTTATTTGCTGCCTGCTGGATTTGTCCATTTCTGATAAAGGAGTGCTAAAGTCTGCAAATATAATAGTGCATTCATCTACTTCTCTTTGAAGTTCTATCAGTTTCTGACTTACATGTTTGGATGCTCTTATTTTAGGTGCACACCCATCAAGGATTGTTGTATGTTATTGTAAATCTATCCCTTTATCATTACCCCTCTTGATCCCTGATTATATTCCTTACTGTCAAGTCTGTTCTGTTTAATATTAATGCCGCTTCTTCCTTTTTGTTTTGATTAGTGTTAGCATGATATGCATTTCTCCATTTCTTCTAATCTATATGTTTCTTTGTATTTAAAGTGGGTTTCTTGTGGGATTTTGATCCACTCTGATAATTTTTTAATTGGGTATTTAGATATTTCATGTTTGAAAAGATTATTAATATGGTTGGATTAATATCTTTTCTATTTATTGCCTTTGTGTTTAGTTTTTGCTTTTCTGTCTTTTGTCACTTTACTTGAGCATTTTATATAATTCTATTTTCTCTCCTTTCTTAGCATATCATTTATACTTCTTTTTCTTTTTTTTCCTACTGGGTGGCCTGGAGTTTGCAATATATATTTACAACCAATCTAGGTCCACTTTCAAATAATATTATACCACTTCACAGGCAGTGCAAGTACCTTATAATAACAAAATATTCCTGATTCTTGTTCTTTGAATCACCACCCTTATTCATTTCACTTATATATAAACTATAAGCATTTAAAAAACTGTTGCTATTATTTGGAACAAACTGTTTTGTGTTAGAACAATTAACAACAAGAAAAATAGAAGTTTTTATTTTATCTTTACTTTTCGTTCTCCAATGAGCTTCCTTTGTTTATGTAGATCTGAGTTTCTGACCTATATCATTTTCTTTCTTTCTGAAGAGCTTCTTTTAACATTTCTTTCGTGGCATGTCTACCGGCAACAAATTTCCTCAATTTTTGTTTGTATGAGAATATTTTTATTTTTCCTTCACTTTTAAAGGATAATTTTGCAGCATATAGAGTTCTAGGTTAGTGTTTTTTTCCTCCCAACACTTTAAATATTTTACTTCACTCTTTTGCTTGCAATTTTTCTGAGAAGTTAGATGTAATCCTTTTTTTTTTTTTTTTTTTTTTTTTAATAGGGAGTCTTACTTTGTCACTAGGCTGGAGTGAAGTGGCGCGATCTCTGCTCACTGCAGCCTCCGCCTCCTGGGTTCAAGTGATTCTCCTGCCTCAGCCTCCCAAGTAGCTGGGACTGCAAGCATGTGCTACCATGCCCGGCTAATTTTCTTTTGTATTTTTAGTAGAGACAGGGTTTTACCCTGTTAGCCAGGATGGTCTGTATCTCCTGACCCCGTGATCCGCCTGCTTCAGCCTCCCAAAGTGCCGGGATTACAGGCGTGAGCCACAGCACTGAGCCGTAATCCTTATATTTGATCCTTTATGAGTAAGATGTTTTTTACCTTTGTCTTCTTTTTAAGACTTTTTAATCTTTGATTTCCTACAGTTTGAATATAAAATTTCTAGATGTAGTGTTTTTTGTCTTGTTTTGATTTTTCCTTTCAGAGGCAGGGTGGTGTTATTCTGTTTGGTGTTCTCTGAACTTCCTGGACTTGTGATTTGGTGTCTGACATTAATTGGGGAATATTCTCAGTCATTACTTCAAGTATTTTATGTTTCTTTCTCTATTTTTCCTTCGGATATTCCCATTAAGCGTTTGTTACATCATTTGTAGTTGTCCCACAGTTCTTGGATATAATGTTCTATTTTTTTCATCTGTTTTTCTCTTTGATTTTCAGTTTTAGAAGTTTCTGTTGACATATACCCAAGTTCAGAGACTCATTCCTCAGTCATATCCAGTCTACGAATTACTCTATCAAAGGTGTTCTTCATTTTGTTCCAATGTTTTTGAGTTATATCATTTCTTTTTGAATATTTCTTAAAGTTTCCTTCTCTCTGCTTACATTTTACTTCTGCTTTGCATATTTTCTACTTTTTCCATTAGAGCCTTTAGCTTATTAACGACAGCTCCAAATTCTTGGCCTGATAACTCCAACATATCTGAAATATATGAGTCTGGTTCTGATAGTTGCTCTGTCTCTTCAAACAGTTTTTTTGGGTTGTTGTTGTTTTTGTTTTTTGCCTTTAGTATATATTGTAACTTTTTATTGTAAGCCTGACCTGACGTACTTAGCAAAAGGAATTCTGGTGACAGATCTTTAGTAATGTGGTGGTAAGGTGAAGTGTTCTGTCATTCTGTGATTATTAGGCTTTCATCCTTTTGTGATCCTATGCCCCTGGGTATGAACTTCACAAGGGCTTCTCAGTCTCCCCGACCCCCTGCTCTAGGTAGGACAGGTTGACTAGAGGGGGCTAGAGTTGGGTCTTTCTCTTTCTCCAGGTTGGTTAGGCTCTGTTAAAACCACAAAAGAGTAGGCTTTGGTAAGATATTTTTTATTGACCGCAGGCCTTTTTAAGAACAGAATGCTTTGGCATATTTCATAATGTTTACTTCTCCTTCCTACTTTCAAATACATGAGGAAAGTTTTCTCTAATACTGACGTTGAGAACCTGAGAGAGCTCCTGGAAGTAAAACTCATAAAAAGTGAGGGGCCTCTGTATGCCTGCCCCCACTGGAGTTTCTACTTCTCAGATTCATCCACACTGAACTTTTAGCAATTCACGACTTACAGTTTGGGTCTTCCCACCCCCGTATTTGTTCCCACAGAGGTTTCTGCTTGTGGGTCTCTGTTCTGGCCAGTTGTGATTCTCTGTATACGCTGGTGTGCCTCTCTTATTTTTGGGGAAGAGGTTCATCCTGTGACCTTACTTTTATGACAGATCTAAGAAGAGTTGATTTTTCAGTTTATGTATTTTTCCTGTGTTTGTTATTAGTGAAGACCTCAAAGCTCCTTACATGCAGGTCTAGAATCCAGAAGAAGCTTTAAAAAATGCCTAGTAATATTTTAAGGAGCATCAGATATTGTGTATGAAACACTATGTAGGCTCAGAACGGCATTCTCTTTTCCCAGAAATGATTTACTCTATCATATAGTGGGCAACTAGAATAAGACAGATAATCTCAGTTATTCAAGAATGGAACTGACTTGAGCCTGCTTTTATTTCTTCTTCTTCTTCTTCTTCTTCTTCTTCTTCTTCTTCTTCTTCTTCTTCTTCTTTTTTTTTTCTTTTTCTTTTTTTTTTTTTTTTTTTTTTTGAGATGGAGTTTCACTCTTGTTGCCCAGGCTGGAGTGCCGTGCAATGGTGTGGTCTCGCCTCACCGCAACCTGCGCCTCATGGGTTCAACCGATTCTCCTGCCTCAGTCTCCTGAGTAGCTGGGATTACAGGCATGAGCCACCACACCCGGCTAATTTTGTATTTTTAGTAGAGACAAGGTTTCTCCATGTTGGTCAGCCTGGTCTCGAACTCCCATCCTCAGGTGGTCCATACACCTTGGCCTCCCAAAGTGCTGGGATTACAGGCTGGTTTCACTTCTTAAAAGATTTTGCCTACTTCTGATAGGGACAGGAGGCAAAGAAATTCCAGGCAGAAAAGGGCGGGTTCTCTGGCGAGGGCCCCATCCTCAAGCCTAGAACCGCAGCCCAAAGTGAGACCTTTACATGCCCATTTGCCCACTCAAATATTACCTTTTCCAAACTCACCCCTGGACTGCCCTGCACTCCATCCTGTACCCGTGAAAACTCCAAGCTCCACTGGCAGAGAGCAGAGAAGGGGAGAAGAGAGGAAGTAGCTAAATGTTGGAGAGAAGCAGTTTGACTTCAGAGGGACAGCTTGATGGTGGGACTACAGGGGAAGAATACCTTCCCACTCCATCCCCTTTCCAACTCCTCTTCCCACTAAAAGCCACTTCCATAGGCAATAAAATCCCCCACATTTACTATCCTTTAATTCATTCATGTGAACTGATTTTTCCTGGATGCTGGACAAGAGCTCAAAGTGCAGAAGGCTACCACGCTGACCCTCTGCCCTTGCAAAAAGGCAGAGGGTCCACTAAGCTGTTAATCACTTAAGCCATCTGTGGATGATAAAGCTAAAAGAGTGCTGCCTGTAACACTCCTTCTGGGGCTTTGGGGATTGTGGGTACTCCCCCATAGATGCTGCCTTGGGGCCCGCACAGCATTTCGCCCCTGCCAGTGCCCAGAAGCACTTTCTCCGGCTCCTGCACCAGCTCAGCTGCACTCCTCCTCCCACAAGGGGTGGAATGCAGTGGATCCCAGTGAGTGAAGCCTCTGAAGCCACTGGCTAGCTCCAGCACCTGCATTCCAGTTCCCACTCATGAAGGGGTCCAGGAAAATTTCCTGTTTCAATTCTGTTTTATCCCCACTAGTAAACTGTAGACCTTCAGGGATGATGCCTGAACACCTGTTATGTTTACCAACACCCTATTCTCATCTCCATATTTTTTCTCCCCAGCATAGTGAAATGGCCAAAAACTCTACTCACCTTTTTAGTGTCTTTATTCCTCTGCTTCTTAGTCTTTTTTCCTAAACAACTTATAAATAGCCTAATCCCTCAATAAGAAGACTGGCTATCAGTGTGGCTCTCATCTTAGTATCCCCATTTCACTATCCAGGACTTGGGTTCCTCAAGATCGGCTTGTGATTGGCCCAGACTCCAGCCTTCGTTTCCCCACTTCCGTGATATATGGAAAGCACTGCTTAGCTGCTGATTCTCCCTTGGGTTCTTCCCCATTTTCTGGTGGCCACTTATCTCCATGATATACACCAAAGTGGCAATGGCCAATAGGAAAAGCCTCATGCAGTTCCTCACAAGACTGTGGCCTTTAACTCTTGGTTATTCAGTATCTCCCTAATACCTGCAAACAACTGTTTCTTTCATTCCATTCAGCTTTTCTAGTTGTTATTCTTGGAAGTATTGGTATTAATAGACAGAAATGAGAGTCCTGGGGCCACTTTTTGTAAGAAGTAAAAGTTTCAGGCAGGTGTTCATAGCAACCTATGAGATGAGCAGAGGTGCTGTAGAGAACTCTGGGAAGTTCCCAGAAGGGCAGTCCTTACCATCAATATCATGAGCTAACCTAACCCCTAGCTGCAATTGAAGAGGCTGCTGCATCTCAGCAGATCAGAATCATTTGTAATACCTTATTTGAAGCGATGAAACGACTACATGCTTTATCCAGCGTCACTCCCAAGAATGTGAAGCAGACAGATCTTTAACACATCACGGAGAGATAGCTTCTTGGGCATGAGCCAGAAAGGAGTTCCTCATAAAAGGTCCAGCTCAGAGCATAAGCACTGGGCCAGTGTCACTGGTGTGCTGCGTCCCGCTCTTACCAGCTCATGAAAACCTCTTGTGTGTATCTTTTCTCAACTCTGTGTTCAGTAACACCACATTAGCACCATGAAATTGGCCGTGATGGGAGTATTTACACCATGGAAATCAGCAAGCACTGTAAATCAGACCCTTGTTTTATTCAGAGAGCTGATTATAAAACATTAGCCAGCATGTCACCACCCAAAGGAGATGAACGGCAGAACACTAGGGCCAGATTTCAAGTCCTATATTAGGCTTAGATGCTGAGGGCTGACTCAGTAACAGGCATCATGTCAGACTCTTTGCATGTGTTCCATCATTTAATCTTCACAATAAGACCGTGAGATCAGATGATGGAGGGTAGAAGATTTTATGTAATCTGCTTTAGACCGCAGAGCAACCTAGGTCAGTCTGGTTCTCACATCTTTGTTCTTAACTACAGCACGAAACATCCTCCCTGCAGTTGCACAAAATGGGAAGACAAACCCTAGACTAAATGGATTGGGAGGTTTTTAGTTACTGAGGGCAGAAAACGTAGTATGGCAGAGTCCAAGAACTGGTGCTGGAACTGAGCACGTAGCAAGCCCACATATGACATGCAAACAGACCCTGAGGCAGGGCCTACAGTTTCCCAGTGAGCAGAAAAGCAAACTCAAATAAGCTGGGAGACAGTAGCCAGTCTTAGATGCATCTGTGGCTGATGGACATAGTGCAGCGACACAGGAAACTAGAACCAGCAATATGACATGGCCACATGCCAGCAGTAGCAGGAACCTGCCCATGGGGCTTGGCAGCAGTTCTCTGCACGCACAGTGAGTGATTTCCAAGAGCTATGCTTATCTGTCAAAGGAATTTAGGTTCTAGGTGGGTTTTTCAGTCTGGGACTTGGTGATGATCCAGAGTTCCTGCTTTCAGGAAGAGGCAATTTGATCAGAATAGAACTAGCAGAATAGAACTCAGGATTATAAAAGGATTCTGCAGGGTAGAGGAGTAGAGGTTCTTAGTATGGAGATGTCCCTGCCAAGACCTAAAAGCTGGGGGAGGAGGGACACCCAGAATACTGAGAACTAAGCAGTCCTGGTAACAATGCCAAGGTGGGATAAAGCTACCCCAAGATATGGGTCTTAGGACGGAGTGTGATTCTCAGACACTGCTCAGATCAGGGCTTGAGTGGAGTAGCCATCAGCCCAAAGGCAGCTACCCTTGAGCCCAGGGACATGTCCTGTGTACACTTAAGTTGAAGGTAACAGTTTCTTCTCTTTTCGTTTTTGGGTAATGTTCCTTTTCAGGCGTTTCAGAGGTGTCAGAGGCTAACAGAATATGAATCTATCCTCTTTGGGACAAGCCCGAGAGATTTCAGATGGGTGGGAGTACCTGGAATGGACTATATGGTGAGGACAGACCACAGACAAATAAAAACCAAGATGGGCCAGGAAGGGCAGTCAACATTTCTTGAATACAACAGTGTGCAGGGCACCAACTTTTTCTAGGGACGCAGAGATCCATAGAAACTCCCATGGAGATATCAAAGCACATTGTGATGAGACTGTAATGAAGATAGTCTTATGTCCTGGTTTGCCAGAGACAGCCCCAGTTTGTGCTGATTGTTCTAACAATTATTAATAACTTTCATTAAAATGATGAATGGTGTGATCACTCTAGCTATAATGGATGTGATGGTTAATTTTATGTGTTGACTTAGCTAGGATCGTGATGCCCAGATATTTGGTCAAACACTAGTCTAGATGTTGCTGTGAAGGTATCATTTTTAGATGGAATTAGCATTTAAATCAATCAATTTTTGAGGAAATCACATTAATGTCTGTACTAAGGGTTAGCTTCATTCAATCAATGGAAGGTCTTAAGAGAAAAAACTGAGGTTTCCCAAAAGGAGGGCATTTTACCTCCAGAGTCCCTTTGGACTGGAGCTGTAACATGGTCTCCAGCATCTTCCCTGGATCCCCACCTGACCTGCAGAGGGGGACTTGCCAGGGTCCATACCATGTGTACCAATTCCTTAAAATACATAAACAATACATCTCTCTCCTTCTCTCTCTTTCTCTTCTCTCTCTGTCTCTCCCCCACATCCCTCCGTCCCTCTCTCTTCTCTGTTTCTCTGTCTATCTGTTTGTCTTTTGGCTCTGTTTCTCTAGGGAACACTGATAAATACAGCACACTAATGTATAAGAAGCTATGAAGGCATAGTCGCAGTTGTTGTTGTCACTTCTGGGCCCAGGAATTTGAAGGATAAGCTGCTTAAATTACAATGCTGGTGTGGGAGTAGCCGAGGAAAGAGCCTGCACATGTTGAGGGGATACAAAAGCACGATTCTGAACCGAAGCAGCAGCAGGGAGGATGGAAAGGACAGAGATGGATCTGAGAAAAATTGTCCTTGATTTCTTGCTGTTGTTATTGCACAGGTTTGGTGCACCTGTATCCTGAACAACCCAACCACTTGTTTTCTCTGTTCTTATCCCCAGACGGTGGAGTGCAGGTGATGAAAGCTACACAGCAGAGCAGATTGATTGCTGTCATTGTAAATTCATGGTTGCCAATCTCTAAGAGACCTGGAAATCTTACTAGGACTTTTTGGCCGATTCTTTCTTTACTTTCCTCAGAAACTGTTCACACTTTTTAAATGCATAAACACGCCTCCTCTCCCTTACTCAACATTTTTTAATTAAACTTTTTTATTTTGAGATACTTGTGTATTCACATGAAGTTGTAATAAGAGAGTTTCCCTGTACTCTTTACTCAGTTTTTGCCAATGGTAACATCTTGTGAAATTGTAGCATAATATCAAATCCAGGATACTGACATGAATACAGCAAAGATAAAGTATGTTTTTATCACAACATGATGCTTTATGTTGCCGTTTTATAGTCACACCCACTTCTGCTTCTCCTTAGCCTCTGGCAACCACTAATTTGTTCTTCATTCTCATCATTTTATCATTTCTAGCATGTTATATAAATGAAATCATATAACATGTGTTTTTTAGGATTGGTTTTTGTCAGTTCATATCCATTTTACAGAAAAATAAAAAATAAAATACAAGTTATCAAATGAGAATTTATCTATCTTCCAAATTATAAATATATGAATGACCTGCATCTGTCCTCAATATCTCCCCTTTTTTGCTGTTATAATAAAGGAGACTTTCTCCTGCGAGTTAAAGCCACATCTCATCCTGAAAACCAGATCCTATCCACTCTTGCTTTCCCAGGAGCAATGAAACAGGTTATTTTTTCCCTTATACATAGATTCCTTCTGTTAACTAGATTTGTCGATTAGCTTTTAATTTGTTCAAACCCTTTCCATTAAATACACGTAAAATCCTAACCTCATTC
Source organism: Theropithecus gelada (assembly GCF_003255815.1). Classification (NCBI taxonomy): domain Eukaryota; kingdom Metazoa; phylum Chordata; class Mammalia; order Primates; family Cercopithecidae; genus Theropithecus; species Theropithecus gelada. The sequence continues at coordinate 48,749,226 of NC_037677.1, forward strand.
CCCCAGCTATTGCTCTCTTCCTCTCTTCTTTTATTGAGCTTCTTAAAGAAAATCTTATTTCTTCATTTTACAATATTTCTTAACCACTCTACTGTGGCTTGGTTCCCATAATTCCACATCCAAGTAGCTCTACTGAATAGAGGTATTTCCATATGGCCTCTTTCTTGAATTCTCAGCACCTTCAGCCCTGATAATCACTCTCTGCTTCTTGCAATGCTCTCTGCCCTTGTCTTCTGTGAGACAGCATTCTCCTAATTTTTCTTCTACCCTTCCTACCATGTCTTCTCCATTTATTTTCTGAGCTTATTCTCTTCCACTCAACCAGTGAATGTTGGAGATTTCAGAATTTGGTCACAGGTTGTGTGTCTTCTCAGTTCACTCAAATTTTTCTCCCTGGACGTTCTCATCTACATTATGACATCACTTATCATCTACATACAGACAGCACACACATTCATATGCAGCATTATCTTCCTCTGAGTTTCAAACTTGTAATCCATATCTCTTCTTGGAAGGCTGAAAGTCCCTGCAAACCAATATGTTCATAATTGAAATTAAGATACAGTCCCCAGTGCTGTCCTCCATCACATAATCTTCTTTCTCTATTCTCCAAGTCAGTAAAGGACACCATCATCTATCCACCTAGAAAAGCCAGGAACCTGACATGATGTCCTCTTCTCCTTAATCATCCATAGTCAACACATCATTGTGTTGATTTTATCTCCTGAACAACTCACCAACCCATCCACCTGTCTCCTGTCCAATTGCCTTCCTACTCATTCAAGAGATCACCAGCCCTCCTGCCAGATACACTGCCATTGCTGCCTCAACATTCTCCTGCCTCGATCCTTGCTCCTCACCAAGCTGGTTGCCACACTGTAACCAAAGTAAATTTTTCAAAACTCAGATTTGTTTTTCTTTTTCTCTGTCTCATGCTGAATATCTGTAAATGCTTTCACTGTCTTGCCAATGCTGATAGAACAGACAAAGACATAGCTCCTTTATGTGGTCTAGGCTCTGCATGGTCTGCTTTCCTCCTAATTTCCAGTCTCATTTTGCACAATTTTCCTCCAATTTCTGCTTCAGCCACACTGGCCTTTCAGTGGCAATTATGCCCTATGATGCTCCTGCCCAAGGCATTTGCCTACAGTACTATGTACAGGAGCCATTTGACTTCTATTCAATTCTTTCTCTTTCCCTCGTTCTTCAGTTCCTGGCTCAATCATCATTTTCTGATGTCTTCTTGCAATTTTTCACTTGTTTGATGCTGATCTTGTTTATGGTCATGTCCCTATGCTATATTTTAAGAGCCATAAGGGCAGGCCCTATTGCCTATTATTATCCTTATTATTATAGTCATGGTGTAGCACCATGACTCACAGGGTCATTATGTTGCACCTACTGCATGGTGTCCCTGGCACTGTGCGTTATTACAGCTGAAATTACTTACTTCTCATGGAGGAAATTTCAAATAAATATTTTTGAGTGAATGAATAAAATTAAATCAGTGGGATTTAATATCAGTTGGGCATATGTATGAGAGCAATTGATAAGAAGACATAAAATGTGATATTTATTTTTTATTTTTTGTAGACATGGGATCTTGCCACGTTGCCCAGGCTGATCTTGAACTCCTGGCCTAAGCAATCCCCCTGTCTCAGCCTCCCAAAGCACTGGGATTATAGGCATAAGCCACCATGCCTGGCTTAAAATATAATTCTTAGGTTTCTACCTTGGATAATTTGATCAAATTTAACGTCTTTAAAACAAAGATTACCCTCCAAAATACTAGGTTTAGAAAGAGGAGGCTGGGTTTATTTCTTGGCACATCATTTTTGCCATGTAAGTACACATCTCTAGTTTTCAGTTAAGATCTGGGATTGGGAAATTGATTTTGGGATCATCAGAGTATGGATGGTATTTGCATTCGTGTCTGTGGATGAAATCTATTCAGTGACGAGAAAGTGGACTAAGAAAAGGGTCAATGGGAAGACTCCGAGTAGCCACCCAAATATTAAGAGTGTGTTACCACAAAAATCAAGGGAGGGCCGGGCGCGGTGGCTCACGCCTGTAATCCCAGCACTTTGGGAGGCCGAGGTGGGCGGATCACGAGGTTAGGAGATCGAGACCATCCTGGCTAACACAGTGAAACCCCGTTTCTACTAAAAATACAAAAAATTAGCCGAGCTTGGCGGCGGGCGCCTGTAGTCCCAGCTACTCGAGAGGCCGAGGCAGGAGAATGGCGTGAACCCGGGAGGCGGAGCTTGCAGTGAGCCGAGATGGCGCCACTGCACTCCAGCCTGGGCGACTGAGCGAGACTCCGTCTCAAAAAATAAAAAATAAAAATAAAAATTCAAGGAAGGAGGATGTTTCAGAAGGGGGTATGGTAAGCACTATCAGAAACTTCCAATTTCAATTAAGAGAAAGAGCAGACTCTTCCCAGAGTGGCCATAGGGAGGTTGTAGGGGACTCAGGAGAGGATGGAATGATGGGTAGTAAACATAAAGACACAGTGGACACTCAGTGGCAACACAAGTTTGAGTGAGGCTTTTTGACAAAGCGAGGTCTTGTTGAAGACTGTGACATCTGAAATCTTGGCAACAGGTGGGGAAAAAACCAGGAAAGATAAAGGGATATTTTCAGAGAAAAGTTGAAGGAGTTCACAGTTAACGATCTCAATTTTCCCAGCAACATAGACCACTTATTCATCAGCTGAGAGAATGAGGGCAGGGGCCTGGTGGGGAGCCTGAAGACAAAGACAAGACTGAGAGTCATCACTGCAGGGAAGAGGAAAGAGAGACAACTTGAGCAGGATAAAGGATTTTCAGTGAGACTGAAAGATCCATGAAGGTTGAACTCAAACACATGTAGCAGATTTTGTCCAGCGGCCTCCACGTTCCCTGGGCCGCAAAGGGCAAAACAGGTGATTGTATTAATCCAGACCTGTACATCATGAGAGCCTGTGCAGAGAAAGATTAAGGGATCAGGGGAATTGAGGGAGTTAGTAAACACATAGTTGAAATGATTGACAACAGCAGCCAGGTTGATAGGAAGGAAGTGAAACTGGTCTGGGATTGATGGGCTGGAAAGACAGAGCAGGACTGGAAAGCTGCAGTTCTCCGTGAGTTCATATCAGGGCAGTTTTATTGGGATAGGTGAAGGGACACACTTTGGTCAGACATTGAAAGGTTAAATAGAGATTGTAGGAAAAAAAATGTATTGTGCAACGGATACAAATACATACCTTGATGTTAGACACATCTGTGTATAAGTATTATTTCTTAGTTATTAGCTGTGTGAACTTGGAACTCAATTGCTTAATCTATAAAGTGGAGATAATAATAGTTCCTATGTCAAAAGCTTATAGCGAGAATTCTAGTAGTGCACATAAAGCACTTAGCACAGTATAGAACATGGTAAGCTCTCTAGGAGTAGGTGGATATTTAGAGTTTTAAGATACATATGACCTCAGAATGTAGCTGTGACTGTGAGTGGCTGAAAATGTGCAGATGTGCAGGGTTTTGGAGTAGAGAAGATTTTGCAACTGAGACCAGGGATTGGGAAGGGCCATTCGCATGGCTGTTTTGGTGGGCAACAATATTCTTGCTCTCTATCGCTTTTCAGTCTTTTGGCTAAGATCAAGTATAATATCTTTGCTCTGCCTCCATTGCTGTTGTGTGTGCCAGGCTGCAGGCTGGAGACGATGCTGTTGGCTCCCCTCTCCACAAAAGACACACAGCAAAGGCAGTCCTGGGCTCTACCCAGTTGGGAACTTCTTTTGACTAGAAGCACATGTGCATCCAAGTTCAGCTTTGTTTGTTCATCGTAAATCCTTGTATATCATAGCACTTCATTTGCATAAAAGGATGTCCAGGTTTTAGTAATGAGACCTTTTTAATTGTTTGATTTCTACACATAAATTGGTTTTGAGTCAGCCAAATATGCTCGTAATTAGGAGATAAATAGCAGAGGCCAGTGAGTGGCATTTTCTTTCGCTTATTTAAATAGTAGGCTTATTTGGAGTGAAGCCATATTGATCCTGAGGAAGCTTTATTCAATTAGTACCCACGTGTGCATTCAGCACTATGTAGTCAGCAAGGACTCAGGTGGGCTTGGGAGTGACTCTGGGTTCTTCCCAGGGGTGTCTGGTCACCACGTGTCTTGCACAAGAAATTGAGACACTCTGGCTTCCTGGCATTCATGCTGACCCTACAGGCACCAACTGCATCCGTACCTGTAGGACCCATCCAACCCTGCTGGAAATCCAGTAAAACCCACTTCTGTGTGCCCATCACAGCCTGAAAGTTCTGGGGAAGAATAGTCATGGTTCTCAGCTTAACAGAAAAAAAGGAAGCTAGGTGTTAGTAAGCACCTGTTGTATCGCAGGTACTATTCTAATTTGTTCCTGAGAGCAAATCGTTTGATCATTACTCCTTCTTACAGCAAGGAGAACTAGACTCAAAGAAGTAAATGCCTTGTCTAAAATCACACAAAGTGATATGAACCCAGCTGATATGAAATCTAAGGCCCACATGATCCATGCACTGCTAGTAGGTTTCTTCTTTTCCCTTTTATGTGTGTGTGTGTGTGTGTGTGTGCACACGTGCACTCTGTGTTCTTCTAGGGTTGGTGGTTTTTTTTGTTTGTTTGTTTTTGTTTTTTTTTTCAGGGTTTATTAGTAAATCTGAACAAATGACATACAGCTTGACAGTCCACCGATGTGTGGAATGTCCCTGACCAAAGTGAGATTCTGGAATGTCAGAGCAGAGCACTGAGTATTCAGGGGCCCAAAGCCTATCAGGAGAGTAATGATGCATATTGCTACGGTGCATGGTTCCCTGGGCTTGAAACCTCCCATGAAGAGGAATCATAAACAGCATAATTTCAGATTGCATATGTAAGTGAGATCATGTGGTATTGATCTTTCTGTGCCTAGCTTACTTCACTTAGCATAGCTTCCAGGTTCATCCATGTTTTCGCAAATGACAAGATTTCCTTCCTTTTTAAGGCTGAACAGTATACCATTGTGTATGTATACCACATTTTCCTTACGCATTTATCTGCCCATTATACCTTAATAAAGCTGGGGAAAACAAGTTTCAAGGAGATCAAAGAGCAAGGTCAATCAGTCTTTAATCTAACAGGAGATTGGTACATGTCAGGGAAGATATCCATCTTCCTCTTTGGCTTAAACAATCTAAAATTAAGTGAGACCATGGCTGAGGACCAGGAAAACACAGGGATGGTATCAGGATGGAGTGTATGAAGGTAGCAAGGATTATCTTTGGGCAGAATAAGGACTTCATTGAGATAAACTGGTAGAGTAAATGTGATGCCCTCTCAGCAAGAAAAAAATAAACAAAAAAAGGAATAATAGCTTAGTCCAGGAGGGGGAATTTAGGGTGAAAAGCCATCTTAGTTTGCCCTGGACTGTCCTGGTTTTAGCACTGATAGTCCTACTTCTGGAAAATACCTTAGTAGGTAGTAAGTTGGGAATGAGTTAACAGTGCAGAGTCCATCGGAGGCTCATGACAAGGGTCAGGAGAGAGGGCAAGGTGACTTAGTGCCTGTCACTGTAGGCAATTAGCTCTCTCAGCCATGGTGTCCTTAAATATGAAGTAGGAATAGGGATTCCTCTTTTGTGTGGTTACTGTGAGTGAACTGTGTAATGAGGTTTGGAGGAAAGGGGACAAGGAACTAAGATCATAGAGCATTCTCTCTGAAATTATTTGTACTGTAGCATCTCCTCTAGTAGTCACTTGCAATATTCTTATTATTTGTCTTGTTTTAAAAATAAGAGAAAAGGAGAAATTATTGAGCAATCAGATCAGTTGTCTCAAGTTATATAGCTGGAAGGCAGTGGCATTACATTTGAAAACCAGATGGTAGGGGTAAGGAGTTAGATAGAGCTGAAAGAATGTCTTTGTCAGTGGGGTTGTGAAAAATCTAGGGTCAGAAGTCCTACTGCCCCTTATCCCTACTACCTGATTTTCAAATGTAACTCCACTGCCTTCCAGTCATAAAACTCAGGACGAGTGACCTGGTCTGTCAACAATTTCTCTTTTTTTAATTTTTAAAACAAGACAAATAATAAGAATATTGCAAGTGGCTATTAAAGGAGACGCTTCAGTGCAAACAAGTTCAGAGAAAATGCTTTGTAGTTTTAGCTCCTTGTCCCTTTTCCTCCAAGCCTCATTACACACCTCGCTCACAGTAACAGGTGAGTGTCTCCTGCCTGGAAAAATGACTGAGGATGACATTCCTCCAGTTTAAAGTGTCTGAGCTTCAGGGTGCTGAGTCATTCTCAGAAGAGCTGACCTTTTTACCTGATATTTTGTTTTGGTTTTAAGAAGGAAGATATTGATTCCTTTCAATTTCTGTTAAGGAGAGAATTGACCACTCCAAGCAAATAAGGGAGAGATAAAGTGGAACAGGATGTGCTGCAGTCATGTCCATGAGTGCTTGTCAGGGATTATTTCTCCGTGGCTTAAAACAGGATAATCAGCCCTGAAAAGACAAGATACCCTTGGGTATGAAATCTGTTTTTACAGAAGCTGGTTGGCAAGCATTTAGTCAATTGGGGATACATACCCCTTAGTCTCCACTGCAACCAGAAGCCCACATGTCCCCACTGGGAAATTCGCCATTTTTAACAAAATTAACAAGGAAAGGCCCTCTCTGGAACCAGCTCCATGGGAACTGCAGAGCTCATGGGAGAGCCCCGGGCAATGGCTCTAGGAGCTTCAGAGGCCTGGAGCAACCAGCTCAGCTTTGAGGAAGGAAACTCCAGCCAGATTGGCCTGGCCTTGACGCTGCTGGGACTCAGGAAACAAACTCCCAAAATGAAGGCCTTAGAAGCAGCCTCAGAAGCACAGGTCTCTCCCTGACCTTCTCCTCTCCTCCTGCCTCTGGCCCCTCATTCTCCCCTGAGGCTAGCCATGGAAGCCAGAATCCTTCCTCCCCAAGGTGGGACATAGAAATCAGAACCCCTTTCCTCAAAGTCAACCATGAAACCTAGAAATATTACTCTAATTTTCCCTCCGCCTTTCTGTGTAAAAACTGGCCATAAAGAAATTATGTGATCTACCATGTTTCACTGTAGGTCATAAGATCCCATTCCAGAGAAGGTCCTGCCCCATGCCTTTAAGGAAGAAATGCTGTGCGGAGAGGACTGGAAGAATCTAGACAGACAGGCCTTGCTGAGCCTCTCCATTCAGGCTCTTAGCATTAGATCATACCCTTTTAGTTCAGTTACATTTCTACATGGCTGTCCACACTTTGTTAAACCTAACCATAAAAATGGACAATTTCCCTGTATATTTGGCTCTTTATTCTGAAGGCTCCTGTGTCACAGAAAACTATGATCAGACAAATTTGTTTGCAAGTTGATTTTTCAGCAAACTTTCGGAGGGCTAAGTGGAACTTTCCCCTTGGCCTTGTAACACCCAGCCTTACAACTTTATCCAGGATACCTCCAAAAGGGACAACTGACCTGTAAATGCTGATTTTTAAAATGACGTTTTCCTAACTCTTATTCAATGCTTTCAGTTTCTCTAAGTATAGAAATTATGGGGAATTTAAAAAAGTATTTACAAAAATGACAACTAATCAATGTATAATTTAAAAATCACCAATTTGCAACCCCTAATATAAAAACTTACTCTGGAAAACACTAGCAATGGGTGCAAAAACCTGTGGGTGAAATGTTTTTGGAAAAAAATTTCACAGTGACACATATTGTTGCTCAGTTACTGATTATAAAAGGAAAAATACTGTCTTAAAATGGAGAGACGGTGGTAACCACATTAAGCGAATGATCCAAACTAGCATCATTTATGGTGAAACATCGTGACATTTTTGACTCCTGATAAGATGTTATTTGAAGTTACAATATCACCTATGATGTATTCTTGACAAAAACATCTAATCTTAATCTAACCAAATCATTAGCCTAAGGTTAAATTTAACTGAAATTCAGAAATAGAGGAATGCTTTGAACAATAGCATCAGTAAACAATCAGAAAAATCCAAATTGTGGAAAATTCAATTAGAAGACTGGTTGCCTGACTCTTTAAAAAGGAAACAAGCAAACAAACAGTAAACAATAAACTATTCTAGTTTAAAAGAGATCATAGAAAAATAAGAACAAATGCATTGTAATGCATGAGCCTTGATTGGTCCTTGGATCCAGAATAAACAATTAAATAAGTAAAACAAGGCCTTTCTATAATTCCTAAACAATTAAATCAGTTACAGAGACAACTTTGAAGGCAAATGGGTAAATTTGAATATAGAATGCATATTATATGTTACTATGGGATTATTATTAATTTTGAGTATAATAATGGTATTACAGTTATGTTGGAAAAGGTTCTTATTCAGAGGAAATATATAAGCATTTATGAGTGAATTATTATTATGCCTGCAACTTATTTTAAAATGTCATTGTAAAAAATTACACACAAAAAGAATTTTTTAGACGTAGAAGAGTGCTAACAATTATTAACATTCTTTCACAATTTCTGAATGTTTAAAAACTTGAAAAACAAAAATTTATAAAGTTCTTCTGCTGTGACAGAGCAATTGGTACCAGATAATCCCTCTTGCTGTAAATAAATATGAAAATTGGAAAGAAGTATATTAGGCAAAGCTTCTAGATTATGGAATCACATTGCAACACAGCAATGTGCTTCCTGAGATAGGCAGAAACACATGAGGTGAGCCCTGTGATTGCCCTGGCATTTTGCAGAGGGACACTCTGCACTGCTTTACAGGGAAATAGCGACTTAAGAAAGTTCAGGGGCTTAGAGGAACTGAGATTACAGAAATCAGAGGCTCTGAAAGGTCGAGGCAGCTAGAGACAGCAAAGCAGGGTGCTGGAGAAAAGGGAGCTGTGTAGAGAAGGAACTTCAAAAATCAGTAGCAGGTCTCAAGATTTTGGCCAAACACTAAATTGCTGATATGCAGAAACACAGGTAGACAAAAGCTGCTGGGCAAGTGTGGGTTGAATAGAGATTTCTTTGACTGTGTAATGGCTGGAGTCATAGGGAGTGGTTCAACCAGCTAGAGTGAAAGGATTCTGTTGAAAATCCTGAGCTTTTAGTTAATCAGTTGATTCCTCAGAATAACAAGTACTAAGGAGTAGGATAAATATACCACATCTATTCAGATCATAGTCCAGCTGCAAAAAAGAGAGAGAGTGGGTAGGGAAAGAAAGAGAGAGAGAGAGAAGGAGAGAGGGAGAGAGAGAGAGAAAAAAAACCAGAGAGAGACAGGGAGAAAGACAAAAGGTGGCGGGGGAGGGGGGAGAGAGAGAGAGAGAGAGAGAGAGAGAGATTGAGATTGAATATCCTGTAAAGCAGCCAGAGAAAAATGTATATTACATCCAAGGAAACAATAATTTGAATGACAGCTGACTTGTAAGAGGAAACAATGGAGGCCAGAAGATAGAAAAACACCACCTTTAAAGTGCTAGAAAATGCACATGGGTGTATATGTGCACATACACTAACACACATGCACACAAATTATACAACTGGAAAAACTATTCTTCAATATCAGAACAGCGTAAAAATATTTCCAGGGAAAGAAATTGGGAGAATTTGTCTTTACATCTCTTCACACAAAAGCTACCGAAATTGCTTCAGACTGCAGAGAATTGATACCATACGGAAATGCAGATTAACAGAAAGAGATAAAGAGCCCAGGAAATAAAAAAAACATATGGAGAAACATGACAGCCCATATAATTTTTTATCTTAATTTCTTTAGAAAACATAACTTCTAAAGCAATAATTATATACCTGTGTGTATGTATGTATGTGTGTGTATATATATATATATAGGCAATAACAGTGCAAAGGACAAAGATAAATATCAAACCATATCAAAATAAGGTTCTCATATTGATGGCAAAGTGAAATAATATTAACTTTTAAGTTAAAAATTCTTTCTATAATTCCTAAACAATCACTAAATGCAATATTTTATAGTCTTCAATGTATGAGACTTGAATATTATTTGCTAATTTTTTCTTAAATATTTTACGTAATACAGTTATATTATTGTTTTATAACTTTCTGCCAAATCTTATTTGCTAGTATGAAAAATATAATTGTTTTTTGTATATTGACATTGCCTCTTGTAAAACTACTAAATGTAATTTTAACTTCTAGTAGATTTTTAGTAGATTTCATTGAGTATTTTACATACACAGTCATTATGACAAGCAATAACAGTCAACATTTTATTTCTTTTATTCTCAACCAATCTTTATTTCCTTTTCCCTTTTTTCCTTCCCTTCTTCCCTTCCTTCTTTATTTTTTCAGTAGTTCAGACTTCCAGTACAACATTGAATACAAACTAAGAGAGTAGATATATTCTTTTTTCTGATTTTAGTGGAAAATCGTTCAATATTCTATCATTAAGAGTGATGTTAGCTAGAGGTTTTGTTTTTGTTTTGTTGTTTAAATGTCCTTTTTTCAGAATGAGGAATTTCTTTTATGTTCCTTGTTTCCTAAAAGCTATTATGAAGGGGCTGTAAATTTAATCAAATGATTTTCTGCATGTACTGAGGTGATCATTTTTTTCTCTTCATTCTGGTGATGTGGTGAATTACATTGTCTGATTCACAGATATTGAAACAACCTTGCATTCCTGAGATTAATTCTATTTGGTCATGATTTATTATTATTTTTATATATTGCTGGGAAAGGTTTACTAACATTTTATTAAGGATTTTTATGTCCATGTTTGTGAGAGAGATTGATCTGTAACTTTTTCTTCCAATGTCTTTGCCAGGTACTACTATCAGTATTTTATAAGTTTCACAAAATGTGTTAGAATAACCCATCACTCTTTTTTAGTAGTATAAAAAATTGCGCAGAATTTTTTATTTATTCTGAAAACGTTTGTGTAGAATTCACATTATCTCTATCAACGTTTCATGGAATTGTTAAGAAGTCATCTGGGCCTAGGATTTTCTTTGTGGAAATATTTTTTAGTATGAGTTGAATTTTTTAGTAATATTGGGATTTTTTTATTTTATATTTCTTCTTGTATTAACTGTGGTAAGTTTTACTCTTCGAGGGTTTGTTCACTTAATTTATGTCGAAGAATTTATTGTCATTAAATTCTTTACGCTATTCCCCTATTATCCTTTCAATGTTTGTAAATTTATAATTATGTTTCTTATTTTATTTCTTTTGCTAGATATTTGCATTTTCTCACTGTATCTTAACTAATATTGCTAGATTTTGACTCATTTTTAAATTATTTTCAAAGTTTTGAGTTATCAATTTTTTATTTGTCATTTTTCTATTGAGTCCAATATTTATTAATTTTTTTTACTTATTTTTGATTTAATTTGCTTTACTTATACTTTCTTAAGTTGGAAACTAAGATAATTTGGTTGAGACCTTTATTATTTTCTAATACAATCATTTAAAGCCATTTAATTTCCTCTAAGCACTTCTTTAGCTATAAGTCACACAATTAGATATGTAGTGTTTTAGTTATAACTTAGACTGAAATACTTTTTAATTTTTTTAATTCCCTGTTTGACTGATGTGTCATGTAAACTGGTATTACTAAATTGTCAAATATTTGGGAATTTTCTGGATACCTTAATGCTACTGATTTCTTATTTAAAATCCTTATTGCCTACAAAAGAGTCAAACTAAAATATTTGAAGAGATTTATTGTGAGCCAAATATGAGTGACCAATGACCCATGACACGACTCTCAGGAGATCCTGAGAACATGTGCCCAAGGTGGTTGTAGCACAGCTTAGTTTTATACATTTTAGGGAGACATGAGACATCAATCAAATACATGTAAGATTTATATTGGTTCAATCTAGAAAGGTGGGACAACTTCCAGATCTAACCAATCTGGTGGGGTGTGGGGATTTGGGGGAGCTTCCAGATCATAAGTAGATTAAAAAATTTTCTGATTGGCAGTTGATTGAAAGAGTTATTATCCATAGAAAGGAATATCTTGTTTATGATAAGCAGTTGTGGAGAACAAGCTTTTATCATGCAGATGAAGCCTCCAAGTAGTGAACTTCAAAGAGAATAGATTGTCTGATCAGATTTAAGATCTATGTTGATGTTAATGTTGGCTGGCTTTTCCTGAATTGCAAAACTGGGGAGGGTATAATGAAGCATGTCCAACTGCCCCTTCTATCACGGCCTGAACAAAATTTTTAGGTTAACTTTAGAATGTCTTTGGCCTAGAGGAGGCATCCATTCAGATAGTTGGGGTAGGGGGCTTAGCCTTCTATTTTTGGTTTATACTGTGGTGGGAGAATATATATATTCTGTGTGATTCCATTCTTTTATATTGATTAAAACTTGCTTTGTGACCCAGAATATTGGTCTATCTTGGTGACTGCTCTATATGCAATTGAAAATAATGGGTATTCTGCAGTTTTGAGGTGAAGTGTTCTATAAATACCAATTGGGTCAAATTCCATGACAATGTTTTTCAAATTCTGTATTTTACTACTTTTTTATATTCTTACTCTATCAATTACTCAGAGGAGTGTAAAAATATCCAACTATAGTTTCTCCCAGCTCTCTTTCTCTGCCCTCAGCTGTTCAGTTGTTGAAAGCCTGGTTGCCTTGATAAATCCATGTCTCTCAGCTCCCTTCCTGCCTCTCTGCTTGTGGAGTATTCTTGCCTTGCCCTTGGGGGAGGGTCCATGCACCTCAATGGCATCTCAGCAACTGCCCTGCGTTGCCATTGACACACACTACCCAGGAGCATTCAGTGAAGACCCCTGGGAAAGAATTGGTGTGTGGGGCAGACTTGTTCTGTAGCCCAGGTGCCTCAGAATTTCACACCATCATGCAGGCTCACACTGGGCCCTGGCAAGTTTGTTAAAGTTCTTGTAGTTTCTCTTAAAACTCACCAGTGATGAAATTTTCCTCTTCACAGTTCCCCACGAGCCACTGGTCTCTTTTATTCTATAATATGTTTATCTTTTTTTCTGGAATGCAGTGCATTTGCATTCGTAAGTTTCTGATAGGCTTTGACAAAAAAAAAATAAATAAATAAAACCTACAAATTTTTTGCTTAACCAATTTGTTTTGGTTGATAGTGTACAAACAATGATTTTGTTCTATTTTCTAAATAGTAACAAAAGAAGAAAGTCTGTTTCAGTTGATTTTTCTATTTTAAGGCTTACTTTTTCAAGTCTATTTTTTAAATATGTGAAGTATTTATTTGGTTCAAAATCAAAAGTGCATAAAAAGTATACTGTGAGAATTTTGTTTTAACTCTGTTCTCCTCTTAAAAATAACAACTGTGCATTGCTTCCTGTTTTTTGTGTGTAGATGGATTACATAGATAGGTATTAATTTCTCATCCTTTCTTACACAGAAAGTAGCATTCTAATATCTGTTCTGTGCCTTGTTTGATTGCAAACTCAAAAAATTAAAAACATATTCTATTATACAGAAAAGTACACAAATGATAAGAGTATAGCCTTGTGAATAATTATAAATGAACAGATTGGCACGATCGCTGCATTTTCCAAGAAATGTTAGCAGAACCCATAATCCTCCTTCATGTCCCCTTTCCATCATTACACTTTTCTTTTTCCTCAAATATACCACTATACAGACTTTTACCATCACAAGTTAGTCCTGCCAACTTCTGATATTTTATGGACAGAATTATACAGACTTTCTTATGTCTGGTTTATTTACTCAACAATGTATTTATAAAAAAGTCAACTCTGTTTTTATGTAAAGTCTTAGTTCATTCATTTTGTCTAGTCATGTAATGTTCCATTATATGAATATCATGAAATTTATTTTCCTACTCTATTCTTCATAGATTTTGCAATTAGTAATTATACTTTAAAGTTCCATATTATCTACAAATAGTTTTATTTGTTACTTTCTGATTCTTATTCATTTGTTTTCATTTCTTTGCCTTATTTTGTCACATAGAAATGTGATAAAATCAGTACAAAATTGAATGAACACACGAGAGTTAGCATTCTGGTTGCTAAAATACCAGATGAATTTTTTAAGATTAAGAAAAATATATTCTAGATTTTCAAATTCTTTTTAATTTTTGTCATCAATAGAGGTTGAATTTTATCAGATTATACTTAGGTATTTATTGAGATAATATACTTTTATTCTTTATTATGTTGATTGATCTTTAAATACTGAACCAAATTGCAATCTAGAAATAAACCTAAATTGGACATAGTATGTTATAATTTTTATGTATTACTGACTTTTAAACAAATATTATCTTTAAGAGTTTTCGTTTTTGTGTATAGGTGGGTTGTCCAGTACATTTCTTTTCTTATAATGCCTTCACCATGTTTAAATACTATGTTAACTCTGGTTTCTTAAAATAAAATAGTCAGTGCTCTGACTTTTTTATTTCTTTAGAAAGATTTTTATAAACTTGGTATTATTCTTTTATTAAAGTTTGCCGGTCTTGTCCTTTGAAGCCCTCTGAAACTGCTCTTTTATTTGTGAAGAGGTTTTTATGTGTTTTTTTAAAGCTTTTTAATAGAGAAAGGACAATTTATGTTTTCTTTGATCTTATGTCAGTTGTAATAAATTTTTTAAGACTTTTTTATTTTATTCAAATATTTACATTTATTTTCCAAAAGTTGACCTTAATATCCTTTATTTTTAAATTTGATGTCTTTTTATTTTTTATTTCTGATTTTGGAAATTTGTCCTCTCTTTTTTCTAACTGTTAGTATTAAAAAATTTTTAAATCAATTTTATACTCTATTTAAAGTATAAATTTTTGTTGTTGTCAATCATATTTTGTTTTTTATTTAATTAATTTGATCTCTTATATTGATTTTCTTCATATACTTCCTTTGTGCTTCCTTTTTCTATTCAATTTCCAGTTTGTTATGTCTTCTGACTCTCATGGTAGATTATTTTCTTATTTTATGTAAGCACATCTTCAGCAGAGGCTATTTTTGTCTGTAGACATATTATACTTTTTAATTTTTATAATTGTTGATATAGATTGCTTTATTTTTATTAGATTGCCTGCGAGTTTCAACAGTTTGGAGCTAGATTTAACCTTTTTCTAATTTGTGAATTACTTTTTATTCATAGGATTAGACAAACTTTTGATTTCATTTGCATACATGAAGCAGGTTTATGAGTTTAATTCCACGGGAGATATAGAAGACATTTTTACCCACCCAAAGCCCTAGGCAGAAGCATGTTTACTTTTCATTTCTCATTGTCCTGGGGAGAGAGTGTAAGTATTATCTTCTTCCTATCACTTAGGTACAATCCTTAAATGATTCTGGTTCTGAGCAGAGCTGCTCAGCTCATCCTCTGGTAAATTTGAGCCCAAAGCTAAGTGTTCTGTTTCTGAGACAGCACCAACACCCCGAGCCCTTCCCTCTGAGGTCTGGATCTTTCATGCTATCACACCAGACTTCTACAGAGATACCTATAGGGGTTATTGTTTCATTAATTTTATTCATGGTTTCTAGATTTCCTTTTCTTTTAGACATTAAAATACTGCATTGGATACTGCAGTGTGTATTGGGTACTGGATACTGGATGCTGCATTGGGATAAAGATGTATGCTAATTACTTCCACAATATTGCTGAACTCCTGATTCTAGACTACCTTTATAAAAGTTAGACTGGAGTCTGATTTGTGTGTTTCAAGTGAGGTAGTGAGGATAACAATATTAGTCCGGATATTATGGTAAGGTAACTATGCATTTGGATGATCAGGAAACAAGACAAAATGGTTGAACTGTGTAACATAAATTTTATTCTGTTTGCAAGATAGCAAGCATAGAAAAATACTACTCCTGAGACAGCCTGAATATCAGGCCTTAGCGAACAACGTGCCTGTGGACTTAAGCATCAATAAATCAAAATGCAAAATTTTTTCTTCTTCACAATGCAAATATACGTTAAGAGTTGAGGCTGAACATAAGTCCACACTGGGAAAAAATAACTAAGCCCATCAGCATGCATTGGGTTTTAGTGAATCTGGCTTCATATACCCCTAATTTAGAGTGTCCCAAAGTTTGCAATTAAAAGCTACAACTGAACAGTGGCTGAACACTGACTCATTAGTAGAGACTTACAAAAGCTCAACAAAAACCTCCTAAATTATAGACCACAGCTATTCACAAGGCTGCCTCAGTTTTGGCAAAGCAGTGTTTTTAAAGGGTAAGTATGTGTTTGGGGATGGACTTATGTATGTTTTTCATCACTATGTATTTATTTATATCAATCTTTTATTGTATCACAGGTACAGAAAAGTGCAATAGAACTTCATCATTCAACAATCTAGAGGAAAACTCCTTTAGTTTTTATTT
Organism: Theropithecus gelada; assembly: GCF_003255815.1. Lineage (NCBI taxonomy): Eukaryota > Metazoa > Chordata > Mammalia > Primates > Cercopithecidae > Theropithecus > Theropithecus gelada. The sequence goes on from NC_037677.1 coordinate 48,765,568, forward strand.
TTAATTTTCACCCATTTCTAACTCCATTTCTCCCCCATCAGGTTATCCCTAATGTGTAAAATGTACATGTTTTGGAGCATATTTTTATTCTTAAAAAATAGTGCTACAGATTATGGTGGATAATGTAGGTGCCTCACCACATCCCCTAACTGCCATGAATGTTGACTGGTAAGACCCCAACAATCCCCTTTACTGAATTATTGCCCTTAGCTGTATGAGAGCCACCCCTACCTTGCTTCTGTAAAACAAATAATTGCAACTTTTGCAACTTTTATTTTATATTCAGGGAGTATATGTGCAGACTTGTTACCGGGGTATATTGTGTGATGCTGGGGTTTGTGGTACAAATGATCCTGTCACCAGGTAGTGTGCATAGTACACAACAATTGGTTTTTTGCCCCTTGCCCTCACTTCTACCTCCCTCGTCTAGTAGTCCCCAGTGTCTATTGTTCCCATCTCTATGTCCGTGAGTACCCAATATTTAGCACATACTTATAAGTGAGAACATGCTGTATTTCGTTTTCTGTTACTGTGTTAATTTGCTTAGGATAATGACCTACAGCTACATCCATGTTGCTGCAAAGGACATGATTTCCTCTTTTTTACAGCTGCATAGTATTCCATCTACCTTGCTTCTTGCTTGCTTTCATTCTTCTTTTCTTCTCTTTTCCTTTCTTTCTTTTTTTTTTCTTTTTTCTTTTTTTTTTTTTTTTTGAGATAGAGTCTCGCTCTGTTGCCCAGGCAGTTGTGCAATCTCAGTGTGCAGTGGTGCAATCTCAGCTTACTGCAAGCTCCACCTCCTGGGTTCACGCCATTCTCCTGCCTCAGCCTCCCGAGTAGCTGGGACTACAGGCGCCCACCACCACGGCTATTTTTTGTTTATTTTTGTAGGGACAGGGTTTCACCTGTTAAGCCAGGATGGTCTCGATCTCCTGACCTTGTGATCCTCCCTGCTCAGCCTCCCAAAGTGCTGGGATTACAGGCGTAAGCCACCGTGCTTGACCTCATTCTTCTTTTCTTAAGAGAAGCACTTCAACAAGAATTCTTCTCAGGCTCTGCTTTTGGGGAAAACAACCTAAGATACAGGTTTGTTACAGAAATTATATTTGTACTCATATATATGAATATTTTAGATATATGTGTATTTTGATAAGAGGGGTAAGAATGGCAGAATAATTTGGAAAAAAGAGGAATAAGAGGAGAGGAACCTTTTTATTAGATAACATGAACAAATAAACTTTATAGTCATTAAACAGTGTTTTAGACACAGCAATATCAACCCTAAGAAACAGGCTGGAAATGCAGAATGAGCATCAGGTGTAATTATTTTGTTACTGATATGTAACTAGTACTTAGAACACAATTGAAAACATGATAGACAATGAAAACATATTGATCAGATGTGCAACATATTGATCAATTGATGTGCAACAGAGCTGGCATTACAAAGCAGCTGGGAAGAAGGGATCATTCCAGTAAATGGTTCCGATATAATAGCTTATCTATATGAAAAAAAAATTGAATCCCATCTTTATACGTAAAAACAAATCAATTCCATTCAGTTAAAGATATAACTGTAAAAAGTAAAATTTTAAAATGTTTAGCAGAAAATATAGCAAATATCTTTATGACCTCAATATTGGAGAATGCTTTTTCAAATACCTCAGGAACCATGGGAACATAAAGAAAAGATGGATTTCAAACTTTTAATTAAAAAGAATTGTGTATCAAAAACACAAACAAATTGAAAAGATAACCCACAGATCAGGAAACACATTTGCTGTGCACAAAACTGACAAAGAATTAGCATTCAGTAGTGTATATAGAATTACTATAGATAAGTAAGAAAATAGATGAAAATTGAAAAATAGAAAAAAAGATAAGAAGTAAACCCCAAAGAGTAAATAAATACGTTAAGATTCTCAACCTCAGAAGACTTTTTGTATTCATCAGATAAATAAATTTTATAAGGCAACAACTAACAATATTCTCTGAATGTGCCACGTGTTAGCAGAGATGTCAGTAAAGAAAAAGGAGCAGGTACATCCATGCACTAGCAGTGAGAATATAATTGGAGTTACCACTTTGGAGAATCATTTGACAATATCTAGATAAATGCAAACACTACTGCTATAGGAATTTCAGAGTTAGTATTATACCATACATGAATTCATAGACATGTGAACAAGAAGACATATACAAAAATGCTCATTTCAAAATGACTTGTAATGTCAAAAACTTGAAATGATCTGCCCATCAATATGACAAGGAAAATACTAGGTAGTATATGCACACAATGAAATACGGTACAGTCAAATAAACATACTGGATGTACAAACAACAACAGAGAGAAAACTCAAAAACACAATGTTAAATAAATCAAGCTGGTTGCAAAAGGATTCATGCAGTATCCTTTTGAAAGCTTTAAACATATAAAATAATACTGTATATTGTTTCTGCACAAATACATATGTAGCAGGAGCATAAAAGTATAAGCAAGAGCTGAGTAATTTTAAACTCTTGCCAGATAAGAGAATATGTTCTTGGAGGTTTAATGTTCAATTACTTATGGGGTTGAATTTTATTTGAAATGTTTAATTTTTTAAGCCAAGGGAAACATTTATAAGGTTTTTGTTAAATGATGTATACTTTTCTATGCCTGAACATTTTATTGATAAAAAGGAAAAATAATCTTATGCTATTTTGTATGTATTTAAGTGTACACTATATGCAGATATATATGTGGATATGTATATATGTTGATATGTATATATGCACACATATACACACATATATCTGCATTCACACAATATATAGTTTAGTTTTATACTTAATTCCCTCAATGATTTGCTTGCTTGTTTTCATTTTATTATGGTATTTATCCATCCCATTTTACTTTTATTCTTCTAGCAATGGACAGATAATGCCTTCTGTTCTTCTACTCAACTTCCTGTAGACCTATGCAGAAATTTTCTTTGTGGTGTGGATGAATCATAGAGCATGTACATAGGTAACTTCCATGCACACCCCAGATATTTCTAAATCAGATAGCCCCAAATGGCATCTCATTTTACACTTGCACCAGAAATGAATAAGTGATTATATCTTTCCACAATCATCTCCCAGTCTGTCATTGGTTAATAAAATCTACAGCATTCTTTATTAAACAGAAAATTTAAAATACAACAAAATTAATTAATTCATTTTTACCTCATACCATTTTATTTTCACATCTGGTTAAGCAAGTTCGTTCTTAGTCCAAGATCACAAGAACCCTCTTGACCGCGGACTAAGGGTTCTAAAGGTTCTAGCAGGAAATTTCAGCTCCTTGAATGCTCTTGGTCAAAGAACTATTCTCCTCTCTCTGAGAAGGTGATCCTCCTCAACCACAGAGACAGTTTCAGGAAGAGTGCCCTTGGAGGCTTGAAAGGGAGTGTCACATCTAGGCAGCCAGAGCACACATGTTGCTCTCTGGACAATCAGTGAACTGTGAATTGTCCCAGACAAGGCATCCTAACATATGGTTGGGAAGGTTGAAAGCAAAGCTTGACTTAGCAACAATTGATTCAGCCTTTCCCTTTCTGCACCTCAGAGTTCCCATGTGTAATATAGAGGGATGGACAATATTATATCTATTATTCCCTTACACTCAAACTGTTCATGATAGAATTATTTTTACTAACTGATAAATTTCATCCTTCCATAGCTGTCGGAATCAGGTTTGCTGATATCAACTTCCCATGTGCTCTACAACAGGCAAATTAAAATCAAGGTCATCTCAGTATCTAGGTGGTTCCATGTTAAACTATTCACCAACTATATTACTTTAGCTTAACTGCCATATAGATAAATTCTCAAACTTCAATAATTTCACTCAATAGAAACTCAGTCTCACTCAAATAAAGTCCAATTGACTGTTTTGGTAGGGAGATTTTTCAAGCAATCATTCAAGGACTTGGGCTTTTTTCATATTTTATTTCTCCACTCCTTTAGGTTCATGATGCTCTCTCTGGCCACCTTCGAGACAGGAAGAAATTGCAGAGGATCACTGTGAGAGGACTTTGAGGATCAAATCCTGAAGTGGTACATGTCACTACTGTTCATAGTCTCTTTGCTGGAACTTGGTCCTATGGCCCTACTGGCAGAGAGGAAGGCTATGAAACCCAGTCTAGGCATGTGCCTAGAAGAGGAAGAAACACCTTTTGAAGAACAGAGAACAGTCTCTGTCATACCAGGAGTACCTGTCACATACTTGTAGAACAAAAATCAGTGGCATTTTAATTATTGAAACAATGTAACAACTTTAAACACAGTTTCATAACCAGGAGTGAATCACCCATAATCTCATACCAGGAACAAAATATCTGTTAGTATAATGCACTTTTACATAGCTGTAATCTTAAAGGGCGTAATTCCTTCTTTGCTTTCTTTTATTATTGTTATTATTCATCCTTTCCCTCTCTCCCTCTCGCTCTCGCTCCCTTTCTCTCTTCCTTCTTTCTTTTCTTCCTTCCATTCTGATTTTCTAAATTCCTTCTTTAAACATCTCTTGATCGTCTATTAGTCTGAACAGCAATATAGAGATCAATAAGGCACAGCATTTTAAATTTGCCCTCAAGAAATTCCACTAGTAGGCAAGTCACCAATTATTACAACAGTGGGACAAGCACTGTGATAGAAATAAATACAGAGTATTGCGTCAGTCCTTACCCAGAAAAAGATGTCTAGGGTAGATGGTATCTGAACTGAGAATTAAAGAATAAATAGAAGACAGCATGGCAAAAAAAGTTCAAGAGTGTTCCATTCTTTGAGAATGGGGCATTGAGATAGAACCTGGAGACATGAGATAGAACTGTGCATCCTGGAAATTACACATAGTTCAGATTGATTGGGAAATAGAGTGTGGATGGGAAGTAGTGAAAGCTGGGTCAGTAGAATTCAATGGGGTCAAATTGTGAAAGATTGTGAGCTCTGCTGAGGAGATGATATTTTAGCTTAAATACAAGAAGAGCCATTGAACTATTTTAAGCATAGGAGTGATCTAATCAGAACTCTGCTTGAGAAAGATAACCCTGGTTGCTGTGTGAAAAACTATACCAGAGGCAAACAAAGTTGAAGCCAGGAGACCAGTTAAAAGACAAAATTCATAATTTATATGAGATACGATGATAATTTGACTTAGGCTGTGATTGACATTGTAGAGTAACATATTGTATTCAAGAGATGTTTGGGTGATGAAACCAAGAGGGCTTGGAAATTGATTGGATATGAAGCATTAGAGGAATATGTTAGGGCTAGATCCCAGGATTCTGCTTTGGATAATTGGATAGACAATTAAAGCAGAAACTATTGAAGAAGGGGAGAAGATAAAGGGTTTTGATTTTCATTTCAATTCTAAGGTATTCTTGGAAATATAAGTAGAGGATGCTGATAGGGGGGTTGGTTATAAAGCAAATTCAAGAGTGAGACTTACACTGGAGTTAAGATACATAATCGGATCTATAAGAATAAAAGGAAGAAGTTGTTCAGGGACTATGTGTACAGTATGAAGACCAACATCTGAATGAAATATAAAAGAACAAAAGCTGACAATGGAGTCTGCGAAAGAGCAAACCAAAAAATGAGGATTAGAGCAAGAGCATGAAATCACAGAAACCAAGGGAAGAAAATTTTAGGTGCAGATCAAAGATCAAGGAAAATAAAGATAAAAATGTGTCAATTAGATTTGGTGTTAAAGACTGCATTAGTATCTTTTTGAGTACAATTTTATGGCTACTTGGCAAAGAATCAGATGACTGGAATCAGGAAGTGAATGGAAAGTGAGAAATGAAAAGGACTGTCAATAAGGGAAAAGATAGGACATAAGCTCTAATGTTTATTTGAAGTTTTTTTTGTTTCTTCCAAAGCTGGGAAAGATCTAATAAAGTGTGAATGCTTTTAAGGAAAAGTTTGTAGAGATAGATTTTTTGACAATAGTAGAGCAAATCATGGAGAAGTAATTGATAGAATGAGGTCCCAAGAAAGCAAGAACATTCCTGGAGGAAGAAGCTTTCTGTTTTAACAGGCAGTAACAAAGATCAATGAATCAGGATGGGTCTACGTTTGTCAGTTTAGAGTGGAAATTGTTGGTAGAGCTCCTGGGACAATTCCTATTTTACTTGTGACAAAAGCTTAACTGCTGAGAGCAAACAGGGTGGTGGGATCAGCTATTATTTTTAAATGGAAGAATTTAAAAATCACAATTGTGAAGTAAAATCTCTCAAGACAGATAGAACAGGAGTACTGAGTAGTGCTGTGCGCCTCTTTGAAGTCAGAGCTGATGCAGTGACCACATGCCAAGGGCTGCTTTAAGGCTTTCTCCCACAGTGCTCATTGAGTTATGTGAGAAGGTGAAGATGGAAAATAGGCGAATGACAGCACACATGTTACGCGAGTTTGGCAAGAGGACAAGTGAGGCAAGGGTAGCAGCAAGAGGATGAAGAAAATGCTCAACCAGAAAATGTAAGCTGACTATGAAAGGAAAACATTTCCACTGACTGGAGAGTTGCATGAGATAGAGATTAAGTGACAGTAATTAATTGACTAAGAAAAAATGATAATATCCTGAACATGAATGTTTTACTTTACTATGATATAAAGAGTCCATGGAGATCTAAATAAATACTTGTTGAATGATGAATAAGTGGATTTTTCTGTGTGCACATATAAACTTTCCCCTGTTATTATACACCTAGGTTGCTTTTATTTTCAATTTGTTTTTGAAATTATCAGTGCAGTAGAATTTTTCTTTCAGAGTGTACAGTTCTGTTTTAAAAATTAATAGACATTATTTTTAAAGCAGTTTTACATTTACAGAAAAATTGAGCAGAAATTTGAGTTTCCATATACTACTCCTCTTCCCCATACCCTGCACACAGTTAACATCTTGCATTCATGTAGTATATTTGTTATCGTTAATGAACCAGTATTTATATATTATTATTAATTAAATTCCATATTTTACATTAGGGTTTACACTTTGTGTTATATAGTTTTATGGGTGTTGACAAATATAAATGTTATGTATCTACCACTACAGTATCATACAGAATAGTTTCATTGCCTTAAAAGTCCCCTGTGCTCCACCTACTCATGCCTACCTTCTTCTCATCCACCCTTTTCCTAGCAACCATTGATCTCTTTATTGTCTCTATAGTTTTTCCTAATTCAAAGTCATATAGTTAAAATTGTACAGTATATGGCCTTTGCAGACTGACTTTTTAAACTTATTACTATTCATTAAGATTCTTCTGTGTCTTTTTTTATGACTCGATAGCTCATTTTTAAAAATCTGAATAATATTCCATGGTATAGATGTATCATAATTTATCCATTCACTTATTGAAGAATGCCTTGGATGCTTCTAAGATTTGACAGTTCTAAATACAGCTGCTATAAACATCCGTATGCAGGTTTTTGTGGGACATTAGTTTTCAAATAATTTGGGTAAATTTACTTGGTGATTGCTGGATTGTATGGTAAGATGATGTTTAGCTTTGTCAGAAATCACTAGACTGTCTTCCAAAATGCTGAATCATTTTGCAAATCCCACTATCAAGGAATGAATGTTTCTGTTGCTCCATGTCCGTATGAGCATTGGATGTTATCGGAGTTTAAAATTTTAGCTATTCTGATCGGTGAGTGATGGTTTATAATTGTTATTTTAATTTGTGATTAACTAATAACATGTGTTATTGAGTATCTTTTCGTATGCTATCCATACATCTTTGGTGAATTACCTGTTCAGATCTTTTGCCCATTTTAGTTGAGTTGTTTGCTTTCTTATTTTTGATGTTTAAGAGCTCTTTGTATATTTTGTATACTAGCCATTGGATAGCTGCTAGGCAATTTTTTTCTTTTTTCTCAGTCAGAAAGTAATGACTTTCTTTTTTCATTCTCCTAACTGTGTCTTTGACAGAGCAGAAGTTCTTAATTTTAATGAAGTTCAGCTTACCCAGTTTCTCTTCATGGACTGTGCTTTTGTGTTATATCTAAAAAGTCACCAAACCCGAGGTCACCTAGATTTTTTCCTGTGTTTTTCTCTAGAAGTTTTATTGTTTTACATTTAGGTCTTGATTAATTTTGAGTTAATGTTTGTGCAAGGTGTAAGGCCTGTGTCTAGATTGATTTTTTTTTTTTTTTGTATGCGGGTGTCCAGTTGTTTCAGCACCATTTGTTGAAAAGACTGTCCTTTTGCCATAGAATTGTCTTTGCTCTTTTGTCAAAGATCAGTAGGCTATGTTTATGTGAATTATTTCTGTGTTCTCTATTCTGCTCCATTGATTGGTCTATTTTTTTTTTTGCCAGTACCACACTGTCCTTATTACTGTCATTTCTATGAATTTGAATACATATGTAGGTCTATGTAACCACCACCATAATTAACATACACAACCATTCTATTATTCTAAAACAATTCCCTCATGCAAACTCTTTATACTCTATCTCCCACTCACATGCAGCCTCTGACTACCACTGATCTGTTTTCATCACAATAGTTTTTTTTTTTTTTTTCTTTTCCTGGGGACTACTGTATGAATGAAATCATATAATACGTGACCTTTTGAGACTGCCTTGTATCACTCAGCATGATGCTTTTGAGAGTTATCCATGTTCTTGCGTGTATCAGTGATTGTTTCTTGTTATGGCTGACGGATACCTACGCTGTATGAATGTGTCACTCTTTGTTTATTTGTTTTCTAATTGAGAAACATTTGTGTTGTTTCTAGTTTTGATCAATTAGTGATAAAGACATTAAAGTATCCATGTATAGATTTTTGTGTGCTAACATAAGTTTTCATTTCTGTAGAGTCAATACCTAGGAGTGAGCTGGTAAGCCATATGATGAGCATATGAATACTTTAGAAGAAGCTACTTACCATTTTTCATAGCAACTGCATCATCTTACATTCCTATTAGCAATACGCAAGAGTTCCAGAAGCTCCACATCATTGGCAGGAGTTGATATTGACAGTAGTTTACAGACTGGACATTCAGTGTGTGGCAGTGATATTTCATCATGATCCTAATTTTTCATTTTAGTCACTGATGATGTTGAACATCTTTACCTGTGATTATTTGACATCGATGTTTTTTCTTTGGTGAAGTGTCTGTCAACATCTTGTGCCCATTGGGAAAAAATGTGTTGTTTGTTTTTTTACTGTCAAGTTTTCAGAGTTCTTTATTTACTACCGGTACATGTCTTTTGTCAGATACGTGATTTGTAAATATATTCTCTCAGTCTGTAGCTTGTCTTTTCATCCTTCTGATAATGTCTTGTGCAGAGCAAAATTTGTTAAATTTGGTGAAATCCAATTTATCATTTTTTTCTTTTATGTCTCAGGCTTTTGTTGTCATATCTAAGAATTCTAATTCTTTGCATAGCCCTAGGTCCTGAAGAGTTTCTCCTAAAATTTTTAATTTAGCACTTTACATTTAGAGGTATGATCAATTCAAAGATAATTTTTGTACGAGGTATGAGATGTAAGTTAAGATTTATTTTCTTGTCTGTATATGTCAAATTGTTCTATCGTCATTTGTTGAAAATAATACTTTTCTTCATTGAACTGCATCTGTAACTTTGTCAAATATAAATTGGCCATATTTGTGTGGGTTAATTTCTGGACACCACTCTCTTCCATTGATCTACATGTTTGATCTTCACCAATAGCACATAGTCTTGATTGCTATAGATTTATAATAATTATTAAAATTAGTATGATTTCTCAAAATTTATATTTCTTTTCCAAAATTACTCTATTCAAATTTCTTTGCTTTTCCATGTAAATTTTAGAATCAGCTTATGTACACAAAATATTCTGCTGAAATTTTGGTCAATACTGAATTCACTTACAAATCAAATTGGGAAGAATTAATATCTTTCCTATGTTAAATCTTGTAATGCCTGAACATGGTAGTTTTCTTCATTTATTTAGGTCTTTAATTTCTTTCAACAGTACTTTATAGTTTTCAACATACAGATTCTCTATTTGATTTTTTTCCAGATTTATGCCAAAGTGTTTCTATTTTTATTGGAGTTATTATAAATGGTATTGTTTTTGTTTGAATTTCAGGTTTTAATTGTACTTTGTTAGTATATAGAAAAAAGTTTAATTTCTCAGTATTGACTTACGTTTTGCAACCTTGTCAACTTTGTTATTATTTTGGACATTTTTTATTTGTATACATTTATGGGGTACAAGTGTAGTTTTGTTACATGGATAGATTGTGTAGTGGTGAAGTCAGGGCTTTTAGTGTATTCATCACATGAATAACATATACTGTACCATTAAGTTATTCTTATTGTCTATGCCCTCCTAGTTCCTTGCTTTTCTAAGTCTCAGTTGTCTATCATTCCACACTCTATGCCCATGTGTACCCATTATTTAGCTCCCACTTAGAAGTGAGAACATGTGGTATTTGTCTTTCTGTTACTGACTTGTTTTGCTTAATGGCCTCCAGTTCTATTCATATTGCTGCAAAAGACATGATTTTATTCTTTTTATGGATGAACAGTATTCCATTGTATATACATACCACAGTTTCTTTATCCAGTCGTCAGTGATGGATACTTAAGTTGATTCTATATCTTTGCTATTATGAATAGTGCTAGAATAAACATAGGTGCAGATACCTTTTTGATATAATGATTGCTTTTCCTTTGGGTAGATACCTAATGATGAGATGGATGGATCAAATGGTAGTTCTAATTTTTGTTCTTTGAGGAGTCTCCATACTGTTTGCTAAAGTGGCTGTACTAAATCACATTCCCACCAACAGTGAATAAGCACTCCCTTTCTCTGCATTCTCTCCAGTATCTGTTGTTTTTGTTTTTCCTTCTCTAGGGTTTTCTATACAGACAATCATGTCTCTGTGAATAGAGACGGTTTTATTTATTCACGTCTAATTTATTTCTAAAAAATAATTGCTGTTTCATGCCTATTGCGTTGGCTAAAAGTTCCAGTACTATGTTGAATAGAAATAGTGAGAAAGGATTCCTTATCTTTCCTAATCTGAAGAAGAAAACATTCAGACTTTCATTATTAAGTATGATAGTAGCTGTAGATTTTGTCTGTACAGACCTTTTATCAAATTGAAGAAGTTCCTTTCTGTTCCTGCTTTGCAAAGAGTTTTTATTATAAATGAATGCTAAATTTTGTGAACTTCTTTTTCTTCATCAGTTGATCTGATAATGTATTTTTTTCTTCTTCGAACTCTGAATGTGATGGATCACATTGATTGTTATTTGAACATTGAACCAAGTTTTATTTTACTGGGATAAATTCCATTTGGTCATGGTGAATTGTCATTGTCATTATGATGATTTTATATAGCTTCATTAAATTTAACAATATTTTGTTGACAATTCTTGCATATTTTAATGCAAGATATTGGTCTGTAGTTTTCATTTTTTCTACTCTGCTGCTTTAGTTTTGGTACAGAGTGACATAGGCTTCATGAAATTATGTAGACAAAATTTTTTATTCTATTATTTGAAAGACATTTTCAACACCTGATATTATTTTTTTAAATATTTGATTAACTACACTAGGAAATCATCAGAGATTGGAATTTCTTTTTCAGGAGACTCTTGAGCTACAAATTCAAATTATTTAATTATGTAAGAAGATTTGTCTATTTCATCTTTTCTGAATTTGTAGTTTACAGTTTTTGAGGAATTGTGTCATTTCAGATAAATTATTGAAGAGAGTGCATAGAGTTGAGCTAGCTGTTCACTCTCTATTCTTGTTACATGTATGTCATTTTTAGTGAGAGCATGTCTTTCATTTCTACTGTTGGTAATTTATATCCTTTCTCTCTCTCTTTTTTTTACTATCTTGATATTTATCAATTTCATTGATTATTTCAAAGAACCAGCTTTTACTTTCATTGATATTTAATATTTGTTGCTTGAATTTTACTCTTATCTTTATTCTTTTCTTCTTTAAACTTGCTTTGAATTTATTTTGCTCTGTTTCTTATTTTGTAAGTTAGAAGCATAGAATATTGATTTGAGAACTTTCTTCTTTCCTAATAAATGAATTTATTACTGTGACTTTCAGTCTAATTACTACCTTAACTGTACACAACAACTTTGATCTATTTGTGCTTTTATTTTCTTTAAGTTCTATATTTTTTTTCTATTTATCTTGGAAGTTTCTCTTTGACTCACAGATTATTTTAAAGTGGGGTACGTAATATGCAGATGTTTGCAGATTTTTCAGTCATCTTTCTATTATTGATGTCTAGTTTAATTCCATGAAAGTTCTGAGAACTTTGTAGAGTTTAATTATTTTAAACTTCACAAAGTTTTTTAAATGATTCAGGTTCTGGAGTATCTTGGTAAATGTACCATGTGGACTTAAAAAGAATGGGTATTCTGTTGTTACTGAGTGTAGTGTTCTATAAACATCAATTATATGCAGTTGGTTGATAGTTTCATTCAATTCTTCGATATCCTTGCTGACTATCTGTTTTCTAGTTCTCTATACTACTAAGTGATATGTTGAAATCTCCTAATATAATCACAAATGTTTGTATTCGTCCTTTAATTTCTGTCATTTTTGCATATTTAAGCTCTGTTGTTAAACACACATGCATGTAGGATTGTTACTGTTGTTTCATATGCAAGAACTCGTTGTAATTTTCTCTGCTCCGAAATGTTCTTTTCTCATATTAGTATAGCCTCTCAGGCTTTTGTGGGTTAATGTTTGCAAGGGACATAATTGTCTATCCTTTTTCTTTTCATTTACCTATTTTGTTATCTTTGAAGTGAGTTTACTGTAGACAGCATTTAGTTGAGTCATTTTTAAAAATCCATTCTGAAAATTTCTCTTATTTAATTGCTGTGTTTAAGATTATTATTAACAGATTTGTATTTGACTCTACTATTTCAGTCTGCTTTCTGTCACTTCTGTTTGTCATTTGTTTCTCCTTTTTTGTTTTCAGTGAGTGACATTTAAGTTTCTTTTATTCTGTTTTAATTGATCTATTATGGATTTTACTTTATCTGTTTGTTACTGGCTGCTCTCATAATTAAAATATATACAATTTCTTTTTATAAACTTCTAAGAATTTTATTACACTATATAGAAAACTTAGCATCACATAGGTCCCCTTACCTTCCTTCCTTTATATTATAGTTTTCATATTACAACAACTACATTAAAATGTTATCAGATGAACGTTACAATTTTTGTTTCAAACATGGAATAAATTTTAAAAACATGAGAAGAGGAAAATGGCCTTTATATTTACCAAGATTCTCCTATATTTCTACAATTCCAATGACGTGCATTTTAAATCTTTTATTATTGTCACACAGATCTCTGGGGCTCTCTTTATTTTTTCCCTCTCTGTTTTTGCTAATATGCCCATCTAATGAGTTTTACATTTTGGTTAGTATACTTCTCAGTTCTAAAATTTATATTTGATTCTTCTTTTTATATGTTATTTATTTGTTGATTTTCTGTTTTTCCATTTTTTTCAAGAGTGTTTACTATTGCTTCTCAAGTCTTTCAAATAATAGATGCTCTGCAGTCTTTATCAGGTAATTCCAACATCTGTGTCATCTTGCCATTTGTGAGTGTTAATTGTCTTTTCTCATGCAAATTGAAAGTTTCTTGTTTTGTTTTGTTTTGTTTTTTTCCCATGGCAAGTAATTTTGGCTTATTTCCTGGATATTTTGAATATTATGTTTTGTTCTCTGGTTGTTATCTAAATTCTACGGCAAATGTTGATATGGTTCTCTTAGTGGCAAGGCAACCTGACTAAGTTCAGACTACAAGTTCCAACTTGTCTTCTGTGGGCTGTGAATTCAATCTCAGTTCACTGCTCAGTGCCTCACAGCGCTATTCAGATTTTGCCCACATGTGTGCCACCCTGTGGTGGATTTGAGACTTGGTCAATGATCTAGTTATTAGTTCTGTCCTCTAAATCTTTATATGCTCAGTAGAATCAGATCCATTCATGTGCAGACTGAAGGTGAACCCAGGATTTCTGAAACTACTTTATGGGGGATGTCTTCTTGGTTTCCTCCCTCTTCACAGTCTCTCAGGTAAAGCACATCCAGTGGTTTTTTACTGACTCCAAAGGGTCCCTGGCACTCCTCTTTTTGGTCCTCCAGAGAAAGTATTGTGACTTTATTTTTTCTGCCCTGCCATGCACTTGCATGACTACACTTTGTCTAGGGTCAAGTGGAAGGAGGATCCATGAGGAAAAAGGCAATGGTAGCTCTCTCCACACTCCTGGGTTCCCAACCCCACTGAATAGTGAGGCTTCTGTCAGTACTGCTGTGATATTACTTTGAGGATAAACAACAGCAACACAACATTGACAACAGAGGATTTCCACATTCCTTTTGAGATTTCAGAGCTCCTCTCTCACTTTCTGGAGCCAGAACTGGAGAGTTTTTCCTGGAGGCCTCTCTGTTTGTGTCAATGACCACCTCTCAGTTTCAGTTTGAATTGCATTCAGCCTAGGGGATAATGTAGGGAAAAAATGCATAAACTTACCACCATTTGGTGATGCTTTGAATTCTGGTCTTCTTTCCAACCCATTTGCTACTATTTACTTTTCACTGTCCTAAAATATCTCCTCCATATATTCTCTCTTGATTGTGTAGTCACAGCAATGGGAAAGACAACAGAAACATAGTTACTCCGAAGGACACAGAACTGGAATATATCCATTAGGGTTTTATTTTTGCATTTTTTTCAAATTTTTATTTTGAACTAATTTAAAACTCACAGAAGTTGCAAAAATAATACTGGAAGTTCCTGTGTGTGCTTTCCCTAGCTTTCCCCAATAATAACATCTTATACACAAGAGTACATTTTCAAAACCAGAAAATTGGTAATGATACAACACTATTAATTAAACCATAGGAATTATTTGACTTTTATCAGCTTTTGTTGGCAGTGGTGGTGATGTTGATGATGATGTATGGTACTATGGAATTTCACACGTATAAATTTCTGTTGACACCACCACAATCAAGATATAGAACTCTTCCAGCACTACAAAAAATCTCCCTCATGCTGCTACCTCTGTGTAATCACACTCTCCCTCTGATTGTAATCTCTGGTAACCATTGATCTGTTCTCCATTACTGTAACTTTTTCATTTCAAGGTTGCTCTATAAATGGAATCATACAGTATAGCCATTAGTTTTTAACAGAATCCGATCTTTGGCACCTTGTGTTTTATTGCTATTAAACATTCAGGCATCTAGCAATATTCCTTCAATGGGACAAGGACTGTAAAATTCTGTACTTCAAGTCCCTCTGACAAGTACAGGAGTTGAAAAAAGAGTTATTATAGTATAGGACATATTTATTGGCTAGGTTCTGTTAAAGGATCACATACCCCATTATTATTCATTTCTGACAGCCCAACTGCCGGCCTGTTGGAGCCAGAGAAAAACTAACTTTCACTGGACTCATGGCTTCACATGGACTATGACGAGGAGACCACGCTTGTCTCCTCCCTTCCCCTGTTCCCCTGTGCCACCTCCATGAGTGTGAGGTCAGAGAACAGTGTGCTGGCAGAGCACAGTGGAGCTGTTCAGAAAAAGGCACATTTAAAGACACCTATTATCTCCATGCCTTTGTCAACAAAACATTTCAATTTCTGATGAATCTCTCTGTGTTCCTAGATTCATTTTAGGTGCAGCAAAACAGATTGTTTCTTTGTTTGCTTTTCTATTTGCTCATGGTTATTACTTCCCCCTGAATGGTTCATCATAGCAGCAGTCATAGAGTAATCATCTGACAGCATATTATTATTTATTATGTATCGAGTGCCATAAAGGCTCATAAAGCTTACCAGGTGCCTATAAGGATACCAGTCATTGGCTGCAGAGCACACAGCTGCACTTAGGCACTTACTGGGGAGATGCAGCGGGAGGTCCGAGGATGAGGCAGATAGTTCTGGGGAGAAACTGATTCCTTCCAGCTTCCCCCTAGCAGGGGACATGGTTGCAGGGCTCAGGAAGCTCCACGCTGTAAGGACACATAAGAGGAACGGAACAGAGAATGCACTCCTAATGTGGGTTTCATCGGCGAAGGTGGTGGTGCCTGCAATAGTAGGAGAGGGGTCAAGTCTCGTTTACTTATAAAAACACAACTCTGATTCTCATAGATTCTGAATGGGATTCTGTAGTCCTGAGAGAGGATAGGGAATGAAAGAAGAAAGGCAAAGATAACTTACATTTATTATCTATGTGCCAGCACTGATTTGGGCACTGGAATAGAGAGGAATGAAACCCATGGTGTGTTACAAAAAAACAGACAAAAGATGAATAAATAAATATATAATGTAATGTTTAAGAAGGAGACTGAAGTTGAGTAAGGAGATCAAGCATAAAAAGATGGTCATTTCTGATAAACCAGGGAGGCATGTTCTGAGACATGTCCTTTGAGCAGAGACCTTAATGAACTGAGGGAATGAGCCATGTAAATATCTAGAGAAGGGTTTTGAGTAAGAAGGAACAGCACATGCTAAGGCCCTGGTTATGCATACTCTTGGCAAGTGGAGTGGCAGTGATCCATCAGTGGGACTGAAGCCCAGTAGACAAGGGGGAGGGTGCTAAAGATGAGGTTGGAACATCAGCCATGGGTAGACCATGTAGACTGTGGGGGAAAATGGTGAATTTGTTCTCAGGGTGTTGGCAAGTCATTGAAGGGTTGAATTAGGGAAACTGCATGAATCTGTTCGTGATTTTAAAAGTTTACGTTGGGTGTTGTGCTAATGTGTGGAGAATAAACAGGGGTAGGTGAGCATAAGAATGAGTCTGTGTGTCCATGACAAGCACTTGCCAGGCTGACATACGCACTACATTTCATTCCTATGAAATTCTACCAATGCAGTAGATAGGTAACAATAATCTCCATGTGACAGAATAGTCAGTGACTCAAGCAACTGCTGTAGTTTACTCATGCAATAAACAGGAAGCTGGCACTTGAACCCAGGGCTGGCTGACTTCTGATCTCTCCTTTTATCCCAGAAACAGCTTGGCTGTGGATACCTTACTTTTGAGAGCCAGGAAGGGACATTGCCCCTGCATTCTTGTCTCTATCCATTCTGTTTCCTCCTTGGGTGATGGAGACCAGATTAGTTTGTCTCACCCTCATGATTAAAGTTTAGATCCCATTGATCCCTCCACATTTCCCTTTGCCAGTGCCCTCCCAGGTGGCATCAGAAAACACACTGCAGTAATGAAGTGAATATGGCCCTTGGTGAACACTCTCCTCCCCATCTGGGATTGCCACTTCCCTGTTTAAAACACCAGACACAGGCAGAGAGTCTCTTCTTAACTTTCCAGTACTATCTTCCCAAGAAGTGCGATTTCCCTAGGTTTGCTCACCCTTAGAGCCCAAATTCTGAAATTAACTGGTATTGTCTGTCAGCAAAATGGTAACTAATATAAAATCTGTTAGAAAATTATGATGTTTGGGAGGCCGAGATGGGCGGATCACCTGAGATCAGTAGTTCGAGACCAACCTGGACAACGTGGGGAAACCTCATCTCTACTAAAAACACAAAAATTAGCCAGGCATGGTGGCACATACCTGTAGGCCCAGCTACTTGGGAGGGTGAGGCAGTGGAATGGTTTGAACCCAGTAGGCAGAGGTTGCAGTGAGCTGAGATCACGCCATTGCACTCCAGCCTGGGCAACAAAGCAAGTCTCCATCTCAAAAAAAAGAAAAGAAAATTATGATGATCTCTAACCAAATCCTTGCAATTCACACAAGGGGGCAAGGAAAGGTATGTTTTTATAATTTTTCAGCCTGAGAAGAATGGGAAGGAAGTTACCACCTTGTGAAATTCTTTCAGGATTGTATCATCTCTGTGATTCTTCTTATTGCAGTGGAGAAAAAATAAAACACTTTCCCCTCTTCCTCTACTCTCTTGGGTTTAGTGGTTAGGGTATGCAAATTAAGCTGACAAAAGACAAATGAACAGGAGAAAAAACGTACAAATGTTATTGATGTTAACATTTTCACAAGTATAGGGTTTTACAAAAACAACATAACAACAACAAACAAGGAAAACCCAAAGAATTGGGTAGAATTGTAAGGTTATATACCATATAAACAAAAGGTGAAAAATTGTGGGGAAGTGACTACATAAAGGAAAGGGGAATTTTGGGCTTTTAGGGGCAGTAAATTATGTGCAGGTAAATATATGAGAGAACTAATGTAAGATAAGTGTTATTTTAGGAAGATTTGGGCAGACTCATTTTGGTGCCAACTTTCCATCTTTTTCATGACCATAAAACTTCCCTGGAGAAAGGATTTATGGTGGTCCTCATTTCTCTGAAGTTTCTGCTTTTAGTCAGATAAGGGAAGCCCCAAGAAGGCCTCTTTCTGCATCTGTTGATTCACAATTGCCTTCAGCTAAAATTTGTCCATATACCAAAGTGAAATATTTTGGGGTACCATATTCCCCTTCATTACCTTTGACTGGGAAGTAGCATGCAGCCAGCTTTGTTCAATCAGTTCTACTTGAAACTGGCTAGAAGTCCTAGCAGTGCCCAGCATTCTTCCTGAAAGAGGCAATATGATACAGTCAGTAAGAATCTGGTCTCTGCAATCTAATTGCTGTGTTTAGAATCCTGGCTCTATAACTCACTGTTGAGGGATTTCTAAATTATACTTTATCTAATTGTTGTGTTTAGAATCCTAGCTCTATAACTTTGTACTACAGGGAAGTTTTTGTGTGTGCTTCGATTTTATAATCTGTTAAATGGGACAAAAACGAGATGTATGTAGTGTGTGCTGGGTGATAGCTTCTGCTGCCATTAACTATATCAAGGACGAGCCTGAGCTAGCTGCACCGGCTGCTTTCTGCAAGCTCATGAGCCTGAGGGAACTTAGTGCAGTTGTTTTTAAATACTACCTGCCCATGTCGAGAAGGAAAGAGCTGCCCGAGGCTGATCTTGCCTCCTGCCCTTGCCCTCTCTACTGCGGTGACTATGAAGAGGTTTTTTAAACCTCCCTCTTGGGGATATACTCCAGTCTCAGAAGGGCAACTGTGCTTTCTTCCTGGGGGCAGGGGCTTTCTTTACCCTTCTGTGTCCTGGGCTCTGCTCATAATGGCACTTCACAACTGTTCCTTCATCAGTACATTCTCTTGGTGTCTGCAAATCCCAATCAGCCAGGAAGATTTTCCAAATTCGCAGTGAGGTTTGTATATGAACAAATGCTCTTTTTGACTATGCCTTATCAGCCTATTGATGCCCCTCTGGAGGTTCAGGCATGCCTCTTTATTTTCCCCTGGATGGAAATAAGGTATAATTTAGAAATCCCTCAAGTTTATTTTTTTCACTTTTGATTGCAACACAGGTCTGATGAAAATTTCCCCTATTTTTATTACCTATCAGTCTTTCCAATGGAATTAATACAGAGAAAGGCATTTAAACCCTGTGCTCAAATTGCACTATCTTACCCAAAGTCCTATGAAAGAAAAATTTTATTACATATTTTAAATGATATGGAGCGCATATATCCCCTAGATAAACCTTGGAGTCTCTAGGTTAAGTCTTCCTGTTTCCCAGAGCAGACTCAGGTGGACTCTGGAATTTGTAGGAGGCAATAAATCACTTCTTACATATAGCAGGGGCAGTAGTTCATTTTTAGTCTTCACTTTGACCAAGCTCAGGCCCTGACTTATGATCTCAGGCATGAGATGGGTGTCTGCCTTGGGCTCTGCTCTTGCGGAGTCACTATTCTGCAGGAACCAGCTTTGCTTCTTATGCCCAGGAGGACCTGTGGCAGCAGCTCATCTTTCAGGGCCCCGGAATGTAAATCTCATGAAGACAGGACCTGGGCACATTCTGTTCTTTGCTCTCTCTCTCATACCCACATCAGTGTCTGGCACATGGTAAGTGCTCAGCACTTACTGTAAAATGAATGAGTACAATCGGGAGTGATGGCCTAGATACTTTTCATCCTGTGTTTTGTGAAGGTGTTGCTTGCCCATAGCACATGAAGATTTTAATGAATTTTTTCACCTTTAGCTATGACAAAACTGTGGTATATAGTTTAATATAAATGGATAATTAAGAAAAAATTATAAATCAGTCTATAAAGAAATTAACATCTTGTTTTAATTAAGAACTTTCTTGCCTATCAGTCTTCTCAATAACTGTGTACTCTGGTCCTTGTGAAACTGAAGGCTGA
This sequence comes from Theropithecus gelada, assembly GCF_003255815.1. Classification (NCBI taxonomy): domain Eukaryota; kingdom Metazoa; phylum Chordata; class Mammalia; order Primates; family Cercopithecidae; genus Theropithecus; species Theropithecus gelada. The sequence continues at coordinate 48,785,790 of NC_037677.1, forward strand.
CCTGATTAAGCTTGCCAAACTTAACCTGCCTTGCTTGCTTTTAACTGCTTACTTCTAGTTGATCTTAAACTCTTATAGCTAAAAGTCATGTAGCCAAACAATATGTAACTCAACTCTCACCAGATTCCTTAGAGATAATATATCTGATATGTATGTCACTATGGTAACAGTTGCTTTAACTTGTTTTTCAGGAGCTAGGGGACAGCTCTTGTCTGGTTTCAACTGATTGAGACCACTGACCCTTCAACTGGGCCTGCACAAATGCCTAAAATGTTATCTTTTGGCATCAGAGGGCCAAAACTCCTTCCTCAGATCATGCTACTGAACATGCGTCCTATGAAGAGTCATGATCCTCAGTTACACTTGCAAAGACCATCAATTACGTCATCTTTCCCCACTACCAATCACCTTTCCCCATGTCTGGACCATCTTAATCCTCTATCCCACAAATATCCTTAAAACCCCATCTTCAGGGAGATGTGCTAGAGACATGTTCTCCCATTTCCTCACTTGGCTGCCTCATGAATAAACTCCCTTTTGTAAAACTCATATCAGTGATTGGCTTGCTGTGTGTGGGCAGAATAAGCCTGGTTAGATATCACTTGTTAATCTAATAGTCCGTGGACAAATGGTGAGTGCTCACTCTGATCAAATGGGGCTTGGAAGGCTTTATTATATAACCTAGCAGCTCAACAAAATTATTCTGTCTAATTCAAGGAAACTTTGAGTTGGTATACAATCCTCTTCAGTCTTAGTGAGATACTTCAGAACTTGGATTTGCTTGAACTTCGGAAGTTCCTATTTTTCAAAGATGTTAACTCAAGAAAATTGCTGAGAAATCCCTGTTTTTATTTGATTTCTCCTCTGCTTCAGTTACTTTGTCTACTTTTATTCAATGTCCCAGGATTTCTTGCCTAAGGATATCAGTATCCTTCTGAAGAATGCTCAGGAGAACGGTACATGAAGGAGGAGGAGACAGAGCAGAAAACTATTTTTCTGTAGAGATGCACCTGTGCTGGACAGAATTTCTAAAAATGAAACTCAAGATTCCATGCTGGAACCTGTGACTATGAAAAGATATTATCCCCGTGGCTCTGTTATGTTATATAGCACAGGTGATCTTGAAGAAGGGAGATTATTTGGGTTGACCCAGTCTAACCATAAGTCCTCAAACGCACAAAGCTTTCTCTGGTGTGACAGAGGTTCTTTGTTTGGCCAAATGTTAGTCAGTCTCCTGAATCTTCTCCCAGGCCAATCTATGCACTTCCTTAGAAAATCCACTTTTAGCAAGAACTCTGCTAAGTGAATTTAGCAAGAACTCCCCACCCTCGATATCTGATTGGACTCCTCATCCTCCATCATCTCCCAGGTGATATCTGATCATCCTGGACTGTCTTCAGCAAGAAACCTGTTAGGTTGGTTCAGCCAGAATTTCCCTTATCTCTGACGTTTCCTCTTCATAATTTTTCATCCACTGTTCCCACCCTGCTTTCCGACTATAAATTCCCACTTGCCCATGTCTCCATCAGAAAACTCATTGCTGCAGTCCCCACATCTGTTGTGATGGCCCCATATAAAGTCTGCATCAATGTGCTTTAATAAGTGTCATCGAATAATTTTTTCTTTAACAGGAGAAGAAAGCAGAAGGCAATGTTAGATGTAAAAAGAAAGGCCTCAAAGCACTGTTGCTGGTATGAAGACAGAGGTGAGCATATGAGAAGGAATGTGGGCAGTGTGGCACAGAATGGCCCCAACTGACAGCCAACAGGAAAGGAGGACTTCAGTGCCATTATCACAGGAGCTGAATTAAAGCAACACCCTGAATGAGACTAAAAACCATTTCTCTCCCAGAGCTTCCACAGAAGGGCCCAGCTTGATCACATCTTGGTTTCTGTCCTGTGAGACTCTGAGTATGAAACCTAGCAGAGCCCTCCTGAACTGGACTTCTGACCTATAAAAGTGTGAGCTAAGAAAAAGAAGTTTTGTTTTTTTGCTGCTAAAACTGTAGTAATTTTTTTTTTTTCATTTTTTTAAGACTGAGTTTCATTCTTGTTGCCCAGGCGGGAGTGCAGTGGTGCGATCTCGACTCACCGCAACCTCCGCCTCCTGGGTTCAAGCGATTCTCCTGCCTCAGCCTCCTGATTAGCTGGGATTACAGGCATGCGCCACCACGCCCAGCTAATTTTGTATTTTTAGTAAAGACAGGGTTTCTCCATGTTGGCCAGGCTGGTCTCAAACTCCCCACCTCAGGTTATCCGCCCGCCTCGGCCTCCCAAAATGTTGGAAATTACTGGCCTGAGCCAACACGCCAGACAACCTCTAGTAATTTTTTACACTAACGAAAGAAAAGTAATACACATTCTTTCATGTGTAATTAAATTCTAAATAGAATAGGTAAATGGAGTCCCTGAATATCCTACTTTAAAAAACTAAATTAGAAGGTGGACTCGTTTGTGCTGTAAAAGATTCTTTACATCACAAAAGGTTGAAAAGGCCCCTTCAAAGAGCACTTAGTGGAGTGTTTGTTTACAGAGTATGACTTGCTTAACAGAGGAAGAAACTGAAAGCTGAAGTGTTCTATTGCTGACTAAATAGCAATCATAAATGAAGATAAAGTATGAGATTATAATAAGAACAAATGGACATTTCCACATCCATTTCAGATTTTTTTCATTTTACATAGCCGGACATGAAAATTCCAGAATCTACCCCCAACATCCTTTCAAGTCACATCTAGCTCAGGTAGGAAACTGCAACTCAGGAGACCTTAGAAGTGCAAAGAAGAGACAAGGAGTTCTTGCCTTTGGGTTCTTTTCTCCCAACTACTTGGCCTCTTAATGATTACTAACATTGAACTTTTGACCAGAGGAGCAGAGAAGAAGTATGGAGAAACTCAGGAAAAATCCTAATAACAAGGCTCTTGATTCTGAGGAAGAGAAAAGGGGGGACCCTTTGTCAGTCCTCTGCTCTTAGGACCACGCCAGGCCTACTTGACTATGACCTCATTAAATTCTGCCCGAGGTGCAATTTGCCCTGACATTTCAGGTAAATAAGCTAAGAAGGTTCCAAGATGAAAGCTAATTTGCTCAAGTTTATGAAACATTTAAATAAAGGGCAGACTCAGTTTGGTTCCCGAGCTCATGACATTTCTGTTATAAAGCGGCCTCTCGGCCAGGCGCGGTGACTCACACCTGGAATTCCAGCACTTTGGGAGGCCAAGGCGGGCGGATCACCTGAGGTGGGGAGTTTGAGACCAGCCTGACCAACATGGAGAAACCCCGTCTCTACTAAAAATACAAAAAATGTAGCCGGGCATGGTGGCCCATGCTTGTAATCCCAGCTACTCGGGAGGCTGAGGCAGGAGAATCGCTTGAACCCAGGAGGTAGAGGTTGCGGTGAGCTGAGATCAAGCCACTGCACTCCAGCCTGGGCAACAAAAGCGAAACTGCCTCAAAAAAACAAACAAAAAAACAAAAACAAAAACAACAGCAATAACAAAAAGCTGCCTCTCCAGACATCTGCAGAGGTGGACCAGTGATGAGGAGAAGTAACGAAGTCAACGTTAGAGCAAGAGCAATTCTACCTGTCACAGGGACCTTAAGGCTCAGACCGGGCTGCAACAAACTCAAGATTTTAGCTAAAAGATTCCTAAGTGCTTTGATACCCCCTCCTCCTATATACATTAATAAAATGTATATTTTTCCTAATAATTAGTTTTCATAATTATCCTTAATGGTTAGACTTAGGATTCAATTGATCCAGAGAGACATTAGGTGCAAGTAGCCTGTCTTCAATCAAAACCTAAGGTGGAACTAGGGAACATACATTGCTAGGATCTCCAATTGCCCTAAATTCTAATTTTACCATTTAGCATACTATTTAAAGTTTCAAATTTTATTCAAACCAGGTAAACATTCTTTTACTTTCCAAAGTAATTACAGCTTGGTGAATACTGAGCTGTTCGTCATAAGCTCAGTCTCACTATATACTTCACCTGGCATTAGGTAGGCACCCCCTAAGTATTTCTCGAATTAACAGTATTGGTCTGCAGCTAACTCTGGTCCTTTCCCATAACCCCATGGGTTCTATGAAGCAATCAGTCATGCACTCATCCACTCTCGGACTCATTAAATCATTAAATAATTAAAACCCTTATGGTCAGGTTTGTTAAATTTATATTCATTTCCCTCACTCTGTTGAGTGATTTTTTTTCTTTTTGTAGTTCAAATAAGGGTTTAGCATTTATTAAATGATTTCTATGTGGCAAATAAATTCTCATGAAGTATTTACTAATTTTGATACTGGTCTTATGCAAAAGGTTATATTTGGTGCCAGTAGGATACTGAGCATACTGTAAACTACGCATTCATTTGTTCACTTATTCATCCAACAAATATTTACTTAGTGCCAGTTGTTTGTCACACACTATGAATGCAAACACAGAGGTGATTGACAAGTCTTCCATCCTTTACAGAGCCTTCAATATATGTGTGAGAGAAAGAGGAGTTATAAGCAAAATATGCCTCTCTAACATACTGGCGATTTTAATTAAAGTTAAAAGTTTAAAACACAGAGGCAGACTCTGCCCCTCCTCTCTACTTTTCCCACCTAAGGACAAGCTCCTTTACAACACACTTTCTTTTTTAAAATATATATATATCTTTTTAAAATTTAAACTAGACTTTTACTACTTTATTGCTTTTTTATTTTGTGTTATCCTTGCACAGGGACCATACTAACCTTCTCTGTATTGTTTCAATTTTAGTACGTGTGCTGCCGAAGAGAACACATCAACACGCTTAGAGACAGAGCCCATAGACAATGGCACCAGAAGGTCTAGGAGCAGATTTCACTCTCCCCATCAATTTACCTTCCCATATTTTCCCACCTTTTGGAAGCCTGAAGATGCTTTCTTCTTTTTCTTGTCACTATGTAGGATTTATGGCTCCTTGTTAAAATATTATTTAAGCAAGGACCCTAAGCCACTGCCTTGAGAAAGAAACACTTTTGAACTGAGACTTTTCCTGCGTGATGGGTACAGCACGTGTTAATAAACTTCTGCTTGTTTTCCTCACTTGTTTAATCTGACTTTTGTTTTCAGGACAGTGTCTCAACAGCGTCTCTTTAAGAATCAAAAAAGGGAAAGGACAGAAATTATGTTTCCTCCTTTACAATTTGGCACCCAAGATGGGGCCAACAGAGACACCCTGACTGCTCCAGTACCTACAGGTGAAATCCTGGGAGAACTGGCAGATGCAGCAGAAAAGGGTAAGATTTCTCACCAAGGTCAGCTTCTCCCAGGTTTCTATCTGTGGTACCTGGCCAAGAAAGAAGGTAAAACATTTTCCTCATCCCTCCCTTTCCAGGTTCAGATTGATAGGAGGAAAACATTTACAAATAATAATAAAATTAATTCTTTGAATCTGTGACTTGTAGATTTCTTTAAGTACCTATTTGGTTATTGATCGTTAGTTTTACAAGGATGATCTTTGCTTTCCTTGTCTCTGACTTTCTGAGTGGTTTTTCATAGGAGGATCACAACAAGATTCTTCTTTCATCTTGTTTCATTTCTTGGGAAGCTTGGCTTTGTAAGCAGCAAATTTATGCTGTGGTCTGTGCCACCTTGAGGGCATAAATTGTCTGGCCTATGTCAGGTAGCCAGCTGGGAGTTCCACTGGGTCCAAAATGTCTGTTTGTCTAAATGTGCTGGCTCTCAGGATTTGTCTTAATTGTCTCAACCTTCATTGCCTTGCTAATAACAAAGGTCTTTACTTTCTTAGGCCATCTTTGGAAAAACTTCGGATCTTGAAGGGGATTGCATTTTTACACCATCTTAGGGGATATAATTTTTGTGTCTGGTTATAAGCCTTAAAAAGACTTACTGATTTTAAGTCACAATTATAGTAGGTTTACTTTGGAAACTGGGACTTTTGTATCTAGAAGTATTTTTTTTTAAGGGATTCTTCTTAGTCTCTAGGAGATGTAAATCTTAACCATGACTTTGAAATGTCTAGGGAATTAGATAAGCAGCATTCCAACTGAGAAAGGATTTGAAACAGAGTTAAAGTGCTTTGAACCAACCACAAAATTCCTTTCCTCAGTAGGTGCCTTTAGCTCAGGAGAGAAACATTTCTAAAATTATTCATTTTAAACAATCAAGGTATACCTTTGATTTAAATTTTGGCTTACATTTAGAGCATAAGAGGAATTTTTTGGTTTTTTTTAGCTTCCTTTCCTAAGCTAAATGGAACAATATACTTAGAAAAACAAAAGAAATGTTTATTAAAACATTTTAAAGACAAAGAGTTTTAAACAGTGATCGCATTAGACCTCTAATAAACAAATATATCCACCTCCAAGACTCTTTCTTTATGTAAATTTAAGAAAGGAAAAGGCAAGAAACAGGAATGTTTGCTATTTGCCCAGCTAAAATTTGATAAAAAGATTTTAAGAGCTCTATAGTCAAAAGTCACCTTAATTAAAAGCTGATATTTAGGCTATATGTGTATGCGTATATTTTTAAAACCCTTCTTCTCTATGACAACTATATGCACTTCTTCTGTCTGTTTCTCCTCTTGTTGATATAGTTTTTGCCTCTAAGACTTGTTCTTCCATTTACTTCTGTCTTTCTTTCCTCTTGCAACCTACAAGGTTACAAGAGGAAAGATTGCCATATTGTAGACCTAAAAAAGATTTCTAACAGCCCTGGGATCTTGGGAGGAAAACAGAAAAGCCAACATAGACTCCTCTTTTGGGGAGGAACCTCTGTTCTTCCTCATGGAACCCCAAGAGTTGTGAATGGACAGGTTCCTGTCAGCTGTAAAGCTCTATCTGCTTTTACACTGAACTCTGTGATTTCTCTGGCTTTTATATGCATGCATGTGTACATTTGTAGGCTGTATGTTGTGTCTACGTGTATGTATATGTCTATACATATGTTTGTATATTTTCTACATGATACCAACTTAAAGATGAGTGCTTATATATTAAATAAATAAGCCCAAATATTTTTCCAGTTCATGTGACTTGAGTAAATCATTTGGGGTAAAGAAGGGTAAATAAGACTAGTTTAATATTGTTGGTTTAATAAAAATAACGACATCTTCTAAGTTTATCAGCAAAATATTCATATGTTTAGCTTTCAGGTTCTTGCTTTTCTGATACTTACCTAATCTAACATACAATAAAACAAAAATGATTCATAGAAAATTTAACTTGAGATGATGATCAGAGTTGCCTAAAGTCTCATAAAATTTTCCAAACATAATTGTTAAAATTAAATAAAATAGATTTGAATAAAAGTTTGTAAGTAATATTTTAATAATAATTATAATTTTTTAATGCTTATTTAAAAAGTTTTTCAAATCTTTTAGTAACTATACCGTTAGAGTTTATTGCTAAGCTAAATTGAATAATTGATATTCATTGAATATCTAGATCATTTCCAAATAAGATATATTGCTAAGATATTACTAAATATGAGTGTAAACTTACATACTTTAGGCTTCTTATTTCAGAGAAAAAAAGATATCTAGACCTATTAGTAAATATATCCTGTTCCACTGAAAAATGGTTCCATTAGAAAGCTTATGTTTCTGAGGATTATAAAATATGTATTCATAAATTGTTAGTATGTGACTGAGTTAAAAATTGTTTACTGCTTAGATTTTCACTATGAATTAAGGTTAAGAATTAAAATTCTGACTAATATATGGTAACCAAAACTAGAACTTAAAAAAAGAAAGGAAATAAATTATGTTTTCTCCTCTACAATTATAAAAAAAAAATGGTAAGTACTTCTATGTTGGCAAGATTCAGAGAAGAAATGTAAACACAGAGAAAGGACCCAACAGAGATAGAAGTGGGTAGGGGAATGATGAAAGGCTCTTCAAAGGAGTCAAAGCGTGAGTGGAGTTGTGAAAAATAAATAGGAATCATCCAGGTGGATAGGGAAGAAGTGAAAGACAAAGCATATGTGTTTGAGTGTGATATTCTAGAGGACAGATTGGGAAGCTCAGATGTGGCTGACAGATGTGTGAGAACAAAGCATAAGATAGAGACAGAAAGGTCCGTCTAATTCCTGGGTGCTTCTGGCTGTGCTCACACAAGGGCTGGGCAGATAAACATGGTGCCCAACAAGGTCCTGGCAGCGAAGCAAAGCTGACAGATGCCAGCTCCTGCTTGAAGTTGGGCATTGTCCCTGTAAGGTCAGGATAAGCTTGCATGAAGCTAACCACTATGGTTGGCCCAAAATGAGAGACAGGCCACAGGATGTGATGGGAAACACTGCAGACATCTGCCACACATGGTTCATGCATGCGACTTTGGGACTAGGTTTTCCTTGATCCTCAGACATTGCCAGGAAGCCCAGGAAACCCAGCTGAGGTCAAAATAAAGTCTAGATGGGACCTGAAATAGTCCAGCCCAAGGGCCAATAAAGTGGAGACGGGTCAGACAAATGACTGCATTTCAGGTCCTGCTGAACCTTCTGGCCTCTAGGACCTTGCTAACTTGCCAGAAATCCAAACATGGCTTCCTTTTTCAGACAGGTAGGATCTCACTCAAATGCTGGTGGTGGACATTTGGAGGGCACAGTGGGCAGACATTGGAAGTGGATAAATCTGGCCTGGACAATGATTTCAGTAAGAGAAACCTGAAACCTTTTTAGCAGAACATACAATGTTCAGTTTTTCCGACTCCACACCACTCCCTACTCCACTCTGCTTCTTTAACACATTCATCTTCCTTTCCTGCCCTCAAGGTGTTTGAGTTTACCACTTTTGTTGGAGAGTAGATAATGGAACTCTAGAAGACACCAGGTCAGCCTGAGGAAGACCAAATAAAAAGAATCAGAGAAAAAGAAGTCAGGGGCATGAGGGAGGCCAGGAACAAATCCTCTAACTGCCCAATGGGTTCACCTTGTGCACTGCCTAGACAAAGCCAATTTATCAAGAAGGGGATTGCAATAAAGAGTAATTCGCACAGAATTGGCTGTGCGGGAGAGCAGAGTTTTATTATTACTCAAATCAGTTTCCCTGAGCATTCTGGTATCAGTTTTTAAGGACAACTTGGTGGGTGGGGGGAAGTCCCTGAGCCAGGAGTATTGACTCGTCAGGTAGGAGATGAAATCATAGGGAATCGGAGCTGTGTTCTTGCATTGAGTCAGATCCTGAGTGGGGGCCACAAGATCAGTTGAACCACTTTATCCATCTGGGTGGTGCCAGCTGATCCATCAAATGCAGGTTGAGCAAAATATCCTAAGCACTGATCTCAGGAGCAGCTTAGGGAGGATCAGAATCTTGTAGCCTCCAGCTGCATGACTCTTAAGCCACCATTTCTAATCTTGTGCCTAATTTGTTAGTCCTATAAAGGCAGTCTAGTCCCTAGGCAAGAAGTAGTCTTGTTTTTGGAAATGGCTGTTATCGTCTTTGTTTCAAACTAGAAACTAAGTTCCTCTCAAAGTTAGTTCAGCCTATGCCCAGGAATGAAGAAGGACAGCTTAAAGGTTAGAAGCAAGATGGAGTTGGTTAGGTTAGATCTCTTTCACTATCTCAGCCATAATTTTGCAAAGGCAGTTTCAACATGGTCACTTAGCAGAGAGAGGAAGGCATAGACAGCAAGTCTGACGTCAGGGACTGATCAGGCAAGATGCACATTTGTCTAGTGACTGTACTAGAAAAGCAATCCTTGTGGCATCACCAGGAACTTGGAAATGTAAGGAGCAAGTTCAGTAGAGTCAATATGCTTTATTTTAACCTCTTCACCAGGACTCTCATTAATGAATTCGGGATTTTGTGTACACGGTCCAGAACCAAGTCTAAAGGAAGAACACTGGCTATTTCCCATAGGTTTCTATTTCTGCTCCTTCAATGTAAAGCTTTACATCCACTTTCCCCAAATTGGGCCCAGTCTGTTCTGCACCTTTCAAGCTTCACTTCCCTCCCTAGAATACCTTCCTGCTGCTTTTGTTCAAGGCCAAGGTAATTTGAGCCATTTCTGAAAACTTTTATCAATTTCCCTATCCAGGACATTTGGCTGCTTTGCTTGACAGCTGACACAGCTTGTGTGAAGCGTAGGCTTTCCTTCCTCCTAGTTCAAGGGCATACAGGGAGAGCTTCCTAACATCTGAAAATGGGAAAAAATTTGCAAAGATTACTCACCAGCAGCCTCAAGGGTGAGAGATTGTCTGATATGGTGCCTGGGGGAGTGAGAGGGCAGGTGCTCTCAAACTTCCCCTAACTCTCCTAATAATAGGGTGTCATTTTTCTCCTCCCTGAGTGGGAGGGAACTGAGAATAATGAAGGTAGCTGTGCATTTGTAAAAACTTTACCCCACCCTGTCTACCCTACTTCTGCTGATTCTCTCTATGAGATTGAGCCCATGGAATCAAAATTCTCCCAGGAGAGCCTACATTTTCACTCTCTTTTTCCCAACTATTCTTTCACAGTTGGCTTTCTGGATGAGAATGATCCCTAACATCCATAAAATAATTTCTCTTCACATCTGTGTAAGAATCTCTTACATCTGTAGAAGGTTTGCGTATTCATTATCTCATTTGATACTTACAACTGTCATGTATAATTATGCTAATGATGACAAAAATCATTTAATTCTTATTCTGTTCCATGTACCACCCTAAGGTTATTTACGCCACTAAATTTGATCCGTCCAAACCCTATCATGGAGACATTTTATTAATTCCATTTTTCAGATGTGGAAACTAAAACTTAGATATGCACATAGATGACTCAGGCAAGGGCATCCAGCTTTTCAAGGTCATTTAGCTTTTCTATTATAGAGTAGGGATCAACAATTAGGTGCCCTGCCTTATCATCTTGTGCTTGTTGTGTTATACCAGATTGCTGCAAACCTAACTTATAGAACAGTATTTCCCAAACTATAATAATGTGTTTAAGAGTCACCTGCAGATTTTGTTAAATGCAGACTCCAATTCAGTAGGTCTGGGTGAGGCCCACACATTTGCTTATCAAACAAGCTCCTGGCTGAGGCTGATGCTGAGGACCCAGGGACCACACATTGTGCAACAAGGCATTAGGAGATCCTGGTTGCGACTGTAATTTCTTCAGTCCCTATTTTGAGATTAATAAAACCACTTTCAAAAGAGACATTTTGCCACCTGATCTTCATCTTGCTAGTTCTGACCATCCTGCAAGAAACTGCTTTGAATGGACAGGTGAGCTGGCATTTAAAGGCAAAGAATGATCCCTGAGCTAGGGCCTGGAAAGCCTCTGAGAATCTGCATTATGGGGTGTCAGAATTCTTCTTTCTGGGAGCTAAGAAAATCATTGCTTACAGAGAAAAAGTCCAGGGCCCTTGTTCTCAAAGGCAGCTTTACTTCGTATGGGAGAAATATGAGGCTGAGAAAGAGATGTATTTTTTTATTCCAAAGGAGCAAATTTTTTTCTCAGATTATCAAAGCATTGTATACCCTTTGGAAATCATTTGCAAGATACATGAAACAACAAAAATAGTGTTTAACTCATTCCAGAGCTCAACATCTAGCAATAACCACTATTTATCACTGTTATGTATTTACAGTGAGTTTTTAAGCTAGATGAAGACATCATTTAGTAGATAAAACAGTGGAGGTTACACTGCACTTTTAGATATATGTGCTGTGATTGGTTTAACAATTCTGTCAGAAGCATCACCTTGGGTTATTAAGGATTCTCTGTATGCATAATTTTTGATGGTGATGTAATTTTCCATTGTTTGTCCCCATCATAATTTCCTTAACTATTCCCATATTGTTGTTCCTTCAAGTTTTTTTCTAAGTTTTCACTGTTACGATTAATGTTGAAATAAATCTCAGTTTACATTTTTTGTTATTGCCTTACAATAAATCCCTAGGAGTGAACTTAGTGGAACAATGGTCTTAGACATTTTTAGTATGTTTGTTCCATATTGTCAAGTTTATTTCCAGAAATGCTGTTTTCTAGAAAGGATTTTTTTTTTTTTTTTCTCCAGGAAGTGTCCCTGGATCCAGAGACTGAGCCCATTCTGAGAGCCTTCCTCCTCAGGGAAGCTAGCACTGTGTCTCAGCTATTTGCTTTGCAATTGTTTTCCTAGTCTTTCCTCCCTCTCATTATCAGAAAAGTGGCAGTGGAGGACCAATTTGGTTCTTAATGCACTCTTACTAATTGCACCATATGTTACACATTTGGGTCACGGTAGTTTTGAATTCTTTTCATGTGTCTTTGGTAAAGAAAATGAAAATGAGCCAATAGAGAAGTGGATCATGCTGTGGGAAGCCCACTCCCTATGCCTCCACCTGCACCCTCCATCCCTGTAGACCACTAGGACATGTGCACGAGAGGACTGGGAAAAAGACCCACTCAGTATTGCCTTTCTGGTCCATTTTGATAGTCTGACAGCTTAATTGCAGTTAAGCTTAACTGAAATTCAATTGCCTGTGCTATAATTGTGGGTGCTTCCATATCCCCAGGTTCTCTCTTGTTGTTGTTCAAAGTTACACATCTTTACATGTGAATACCATGGCCTATCCAAGATGTGGTAGCCTGTATCACCTGGCAGCCTCCTGTATTATCCTGGTATTGCCAATTTTGTTCAGTCTTGTCTGTACTGAGCATGAGTCAGGGCATATCACTGCAGACCCCAGGGAGCCTAGGTCTGCAATGAAGGAGAAAGCATGTAGGAGACTTGGCTACAGTGATACAGATGCCAACTCTGAGGTGAGCAAGGAGGAGACATGGAGAAGAAGATGAGCCGCAAATCCCGAGAACAGACTCCAAGTGGTGGGAGGAAGATCCTGAAGCACAAATCTGATAATACCTCAGTTTGATCTCAGCCTGGCTTCAGACAGAGCCCAGATCCCAGACTAAGCCTGGATCTTGGTCACAACCTGGACTTACCTCTAGGCTCATTGAGCCCTGACACAAACCCATGCCAACTTAGACTCTGGCCATTGGAGTCAATCACTACCTGGCAACCATCTGAGCCTGAACCCCAACCGAGAATAATCCTATTTTTTCATTCAAGGAATAATTATTTAGTACCTACAGCAAGCCTAATTCTGGGTCAGTCTCTGACTTTGAAGCCTCACCACCTCTTTTCAACATTAGTGTGAAATTTAATGAGAAAATACATGTGCCCGTTAGTCAGTTCTGAAACCATCCTCATAAAATTAGTAAAATCAATTGCCGATGTTTTGACAAAAGCAGAAGACTGGAATACAGTTACAGCTCAACATAACGGTTAGCCAGCACACCCTCTGGCCCACTCACTTGTAGTTGCTTACTTCCCATAAGTCACAGACCAGGTCACAAGGCACTAACTTTCCTTAGTTTTTCCTATAGATAACATCTTTATCATTGAGAAATCTCAAGGTTTCCATTTAAGATATTTTCCAGAACTCATATTCCAGTGAAAGTACCAATGTTAGCTAGCCTGAGGGTCCCCACCAAGGAGCTGACTCAACTGAAGAATGTAGTTGTTTCTACATCCTGATGATTTCATCCCCGCAACCCTTACCAAATGGTGACCACAATCTTCCAGCCCCTTTCCCTCCACAATTCCCTTTAAAAACCCTAGCCCAGAACCTCTCAGGGAGGCAGATTTGAGGTTCTTCCTGTCTCTTCATTTGGCTTCCCAGTGATCATGAAACTTTCTCTGCAGTAACTCCTGCTGTTTCAGTGTATTGTTCTGTTACTACACACTGAGCAAACGAGCCTGGCAGTCACGTAACAGCTCCATTACTCAGCAGTTACCATTACATACCCTTACCACAGCCTGAGCCCTCCTAACCCCAGTCATGGCTAGGGGGACAGTAGTCTTCTCAGAGTGTGGAGAGAGGTTCTGCAGGACTTTCTAGCAGTCCTTGTAAAGGCTTGTTTCCACAGGACTTGCACACATTGTTCTCTGGGTCTCATAGCTGACACATCCTGTGGAGTCACTCCCGCTAGCTTTGGGTTCTGGCCCATCCCCCTCTTTCTTTGCTTTTATCTCAGAGGAAGGACTCCAGACTTCTGGAGAAAACCTTTCTTTCTTCAACTTCCCTCTGCTCACAAGGCTACTTCCTCTAAACGCAGATGTTTTGAGTATAGGCAGGATGGCCCCTCTGGGGTCAGGAATAGGACATTTGCTTGCCTCTTCCAAAGGCAATCATATTTTCCTTTGACACTGAACAGAGCTCTGTAACCCTGACTTGTGGCAGAATGTGGGTGGAGGTTGTCACCTATTAGTGACTCTAAGTGACTGTTCCTGATTCACTTGGCCAATGGTGTTAGGCTCCTAGTGGCAGAGGAGGGCATGATGTCATCGGCCTGGCTTCCTCCTTCAAGAAGAAATATGTGGGCATTCTGAACATTTCTGCTCTGTATGTCTGCCAATCTGGCACCCTCTTACCAGACACCAACCTTCAGAGTGCATGAGCATTGCCCATAACTCAAAAGTGATTCTGGATTCTGAATAAGCTCTCAGTCATCAGATCTCACTGGGAGTGCATCTGCAGGAACTGCTCATCTCTCTCAGAGATACAAGGGTTGGCAGATGTGGATATACTCTTTTTTACTTTGCAGAGAACTGGACCAGCAGAACCCACCAGGACAGGGCTCTTTTCATGTTAATGTTAGGGTGCACAAAACAATTCTCCAAAATATAGTGCTTGGGTATGCTGATTGCTTTTGAGAATTGAAAAGACTCAGAAATAAACTTCAGAACTATGGTCTCTTTCTGACCTTTTCCACACCTCCCTATCTCTCTCACCCTTTTCCCTGAAGCACTTGGGAGGGAGTATCTCTGGAATTTCCTTATATGATTAACAAAACTTCTTTCCAAAAGTAATGCAATTGTCTTGAGTTCCTCCCTAAGAATCTCATCAAATAACCAGGAAAGATCAACCACCTGAGAAGAGAAGAGACTGTAAGTCATCACCACATCCAGACATCATCTGCTCTTCTGAGAGCAGCTCCAAGTGATTACGTGGAGGACTTTATCTGCAAAATAAAACAACCTTTGTTCCTGTACAGCTCCACCTCTTACCTTCCAGTAATGTCTGACTCCCACCACCTGGGTCCATTCATTCTTTCTAATGATTGACTGCTCCTCAAAAGAATTGTCTACATTTTCCATCAGGTCCCTCTTGTGTGAAGAAGGATGCATAAGCATTATACTACACTGGCTTTTTTGGGTGATTACCCTGTGATTCCCCCCTGTACATGTTAATAAATTTGTATGCCTTTTCTCTTACTAATATGCCTTTTGTCAGTTTATTTTTCAGTGTACCTTCAGAGGATGAAGGGGAACTGTTCCCTTTGCCCCTGCATTAACAACAGACTGACATAGATTCATGGAGATCAGCCACTAGGAGGGAAAGATAGTTGTTTTCTTTATATGAATGAATGGAAAGCTCATTTCGCTTGATTCTTAATACAGCTGTTTTAAGTCAGTACAATTATCCCTACTTACCTGATTAAGAAACTGAAGCTCAGAAGATGTTGAGAAAATCGCATATGCTCACGCAGTTATCAACACAGCTGAGATCTGAGGAGACAATTTCTGCACTCAAATGACCATGTTCTAGCACACAGAAACCCACAAATCAGTGTTTGTGGAATACCAGAATGAACTTCAATTTTTGTATTGTAGTGATACATGCTCAGTCTTCCCCTATTGTCCCCACCTGGGATGCCTAGAACTTTGGAGCAAGACAGGCTCTTACAAACTCTTCCCACCAAATCAGTATCCATTCTTCACAGACTGGGGAACCAAGGTCTAAGTTCAGGTTGCTTTATGTGAACAGAGCTCTGTTCTCCCAAGTGCTTTGTGTGAACAGAGCTCACTTCTCCCAAGTGCTTTAGGGAAAAGGGTGAGAGAGACAGGGAGGTGTGGAAAAGGTCAGAGAGAGACCATAGTTCTGAGGTTTATTTCTGAGTCCTTTCAATTCTCAAAAGCAATCAGCATACCCAAGCACTGTATTTTGGGGAATTGTTTTGTGTACCCTAACATTAACATAAAAAGAGCCCTATCCTGGTGGAGATTAGCAGCAGGAGAGCTTTTTCAGACAGAGGTGATGTGATAGAAGCAAAAAGAAAAAAATAAATAAAAGGCTTACAGGTTTTGGAATAGACTATAAACACATTTCTTAACCTCCTTCCAACTTCTCTGTTCCCTTATTTGTAAAATGGGAATAATAATACTTGCCATCCGGGGCCATGGAAAGAATTAAATGAAAGTACATTTTAAAAATATCTGTCACTGTGCCATAAAGGTTTAAAGAAGAAATGCTCCACCTCGCAGAATGAGTCTAAAATCTAAAAGTGTGGAACTGCATGAAATCCCTGTATACCCCATCTCCCATTTCCCTATCCTCTTCCTACCTGTGCCTCCTTCAGCAGCCCCCTGGCCTGGAAGGTCTGGGAGCCCACCTGCCCTCCACTCCCCTGTCTGTCTATTCCCAACCACAAGCACATGTGGCTCATGTTCAGTGCCCAGGAACCCTTTCCTTTCTGCCACTCTCTGCTTGTCCAAACTGTTTCCCGTCTCAGAAAACACCCATTTGACCAGTTCAATGCCCACAGGGCTCTTAGTTAAACTTTTTTATTGTTTCTACTATCATTGGTGGCTCACTGATAACTGAATATCAGCAGTTTTGGAGTGTTTTATCTAAGGCATTGTGCGTCCTTCAAGGACAGAGCTTTCTTTCCCAGTAGAACTGAATACAAGCCTCAATTAATGAGAGTAACAATCAACACATGCTTCCCCTCTGACAGTTCCCATTCCAGAATATTCTAGAACTACTCATAGAATATGGACGAGAAAGGGAGGGAAAGATTTAGCATCTTCTGCTGGTATATTCTTCTTGTTTCTCTCCCCAAATCCTCATACATACACTGCCTCACACTCAAACACACATGCCTCACATATTCATAGGCACAGACACACTAACTCACACTTTTACCTCAGTAAAACAGAGCACTGGCTGACCCCATTTCACCAAAACAAAGCTTTGTGACTGATTTCTTCTAATCACCTTCTTGGGAGTCTCTATTATTATGAACTCAGGTTTTACCCATGCCCTAATTTATCTAAACAATTCAGGCTAACGTTGTCATTGTCTGGCTACTCAAAGACTCCTGCTAATTACTTAGCACATTCTCTCTGATAGAAAAGTCTTTCTTCAGCTGTATGAGAGACATGTGGTGAAGAAGAGGGGGACAAAGCAACACAGAGGCGTGGCTGTCCTGATGTTGGAGCTAGAGAGAAGATCAGAGACTAAATACTTCCCAGAAACTTCAATGACACCTGCTTTAAACACAGACCTCTCCCAAAGCTACACTTTGTGTCTGACAGAGCACACTTCATTTCCTCTACATGGGAGAGTCTCTCAGTTGTTCCCAATTGCCTCAGAGACAATAGAAAAGGGAGTTTGAGGAAAATCAGATTACCTCTGATCTCATTTCTTTCTCAGTTTCATGGATCATAGGTTTAGGTTATTTTAAGAATTGCCACTGAGGAAGAAAAGGCAAATAATTCAATATAATCACACTAGTAACATGACTGAATAGGTCTGTGAAAACTTCTTAGTTTTGTCCTTTCTCCCTCCTTTCTTCCTGTGCATCCAAACCTCCTTTCTTTTAGATCACTATCTGGGTAGTGAGGACAAGATACTAGGAAGGTAGTAGCTGTCATTCAGAAGACCACCAGGATGGATAGTAGAAATATTGGCAATAGCAGTTTGCAAACTGGAAAGACATTGTCTATGGCTGGTACTGAAGCTACTTTCTCTTTGAAGAGTGGAAGGACAGGTTGGGTTTTATGACTGAGAGGGCCAATATCCTACATATTCAGCAGATTTGGTAGAAAGCTATACATATTTATGAGAGAAGCCAAGTGCATGCATAACGGGTAAACCTGTATGTAACATACATTCCATGTTCACTTTAGGGCAGGACTTTAGCATTGAAATGGAATGGAATTTGGCTCTTTACACCAAAGAGTGAATTATAAGACTCAAAGACAATTTGTGCACAGCCTCTATAAGCTGTTGTAACTGGCTTAAGTTCTGCAATTGCTTATTAGAAAAGAATGTTTGTAAGGCTGGTGGTCTGTCCAATCAGATGTGTAGCAGCCTGGGTTGTAAATCAGCCTGATAGCTCCTAGTGTCGGGGAGTTTTGCTAGGGTGTAATTTTTTTCTTGTGGTCATAGGAATTTAGAAATTTGCCATACCAGTTGGGCCCTGAATGCTCAATCCATGGGTAACTTTTGTTTTCTTAACCTTAGGGCTTTAGTTGATAAAGCGGTGTCTATTACAGTCTTTCAGACCACACAGGTAATGAGGATAAGGAGATAAGCAAGGGCAACACCCTTCCCTAGTTCACAGGCCACTTGGCAGAGGGAACAGCATAGAACAGACTCAGTTTCAGATCAGAGCTCTTCCAGTGACCGCAGGTTAACACTAACAAGCCCTTCTCCTTGTTATGCCTCAGTTTTCTCTCCTATAATTACTGTTGTTATCTTTCAGATTCAGTGCTATTAAAGAGTGAAGCCCTGATGGAAACAGAAGACTCAAGGAAGAGAGAGCAGATTGCAGCAGACAAGATTAAAATTTAAGATTGTTCAGTCTTCGTTCTTTGTTTTGGCATATTTGTTTTTAATAGGCTTTCTTCTTATACACAAAGCAAAAGCTTATACTAGAAACATTATTCAAAAAGATAATAGTTCACATTTACTAAGTTACTACTTGGTTGCTAGGCCCTGAGCAAAGTAAATTACACATTTTACTGCCGTTGAGACTTGGAGTGATTGAGTTACCAATGTGGCAGGACAAGTAAGTGGCACATCAGGATTTTAACCAAAGTGCTAACTTCAGAACACAGAATCTTGATTATTAACCTATTTTGCTAAGCAAAAGGAGGTCAGTTAATCCCATCCCACTATAAAGTAATGTTGGTTAGCATGCTTCCTTCTTTTTTTTTTTTTTCTTTGAGATGGAGTCTTGTTCTGTCGCCCAGGCTGGAGTGCAGTGACACGATCTCAGCACACTGCAACCTCCACCTCCTGGGTTCAAGTGATTCTCTTGCCTCAGCCTCCCTAATAACCGGGATTACAGGCGCCCACCACCACGTCCAGCTAATTTTTATATTTTTAGTAGAGACAGGGTTTCACCACGTTGGCCAGGCTGGTCTCTAACTCCTGACCTCAGGTGATCCACCTGCCTTGGCCTCCCAAAGTGCTAGGATTACAGGCATGAACCACTGGGCCTGGCCACTTCCTTCTTTCTAATATTTACAACTCTTACTTTTGACCTCAATAACACTGAGTTCCACTTCCAGATGAATATTCAATAACATTGATGTCCTCTTACCTTGTATCAGATTTCAAAATTTTAACAAAAATAGTTACATGAAAAGTCGAGGAAGTTGAAATCCAAAAATCTGGCAGTGCAAATATTCTGAGGTAAAAAGTTTCCAGGTTCTAGGAAGCCTCATAAAATCTAGAGAGGCAGATAGGTGCTTGACCATGACCTGATAGTCAATGGCAAGTTCTTTTGCTAAATATAGTAGGAAATCACCAAATAATTTTAAGCAATGGAGGGGAAAAATATAATGGACATAGTTAAAATGTTCACTTAATTAAAAAATGTTGGTAATTCATGAGAATTGAAAGTCCTGTTTGCTATTAGCAGGGGTGTGAAATGGTGCAACCATTATTGAAAACAGTATGGCAGTTACTGGGAAAGAAGGGCAATTCATTAGGTAATCCCCGTCATGGCCTTAGGTTTCTGCCTGGGAGACAGTCTTCTGATGGCTGCGTAGTGAGCTGGAGTCCAAGCAAAGAACAGCAGCATCACTGATCATAGGAGGAAGATATTAGAGTTTGAGAAAACCAAAGGTGCTGGAATTAATAGGCAGGCACTAGAGGATAGAGAGCTGGGCAGAGGTTTCCTCATGAGTCTCCATGAGTCCTTGATAAGGAGTCAGGCTGTACAAGTTTAATGAGAGACTTAGAAGATGTAGCTGCTGTAGGATGGAGAATGGAACAGATACTAGAGCTCGAGCAGTGCTCAGGGATGTTGGAGATATCCACCTGAGACATCTTTAGACTTTCCCTTATGATATGGTTTTGCTGTGTTCCCCCACCCCAAACTCATCTAGAATTGTAGCTCCTGTAATCCCCACATATCCTGGGTAGGACTGGTGGGAGGTAATTGAATCCTGGGGGCAGGTTTTCCCCTTCCTTTTCTCATGATAGTGAATAAGTCTCACGAGATCTGATGGTTTTTTAAAGGGCAGCTCCCCTGCACACTCTCTCTTGCCTGCCACCATGTAAGATATGCCTTTGCTCCTCCTTTGCCTTCCACCATGATTGTGAGGCCTCCCCAGTCATGTAGAGCTGTGAGTCAGTTAAACCTCTTTCCTTTATAAATTACCCTGTCTCAGGTGTGTCTTTATTAGCAGTGTGAGAATGGACTAATACTTCTTATAAGGAAATATTAAATTTTTAGTAAGTTTTATTTTATTTCTCTTTAACAAAGTCTGAAAACAAACTTTAACAAGATTCTGAAAAAGAGACAGTGTTTGGAAGTTGAATCTTGCCATGTTACAGAGGACATGAAAACAGAACTGGCTTTCAACAGATCTTTCATAATAAGATATAAGAAAACCTACTCAGTTTCAAGGTGAGCAAGAAATAGTCAAACTACTCACTAGAACAAAAGCCAACACTCTTCAGAAAAAGATGACAGAATCCAAAGTCCTTACAGTTCAACACAACAATGTCTAGTAGGAAATCAAAAATTGCCGAACATAGAGAAAACTAGTAATGGGGGTAAAAAAGTCAATAGAGATTGACCACAAGATGGTCTTTAACATGGATTTAGCAGAAATACACACACACATACTCTCACACACACACACACACAATGTAAAACAGCTACTATAAAGTGCTAGAAGAACATAAAGAAATATGTTTAAGGAATTCAATAAAATATTATGTTAATGAGTAAGGCATTCAGAAATCACCACAGAGAAATGGAAACTGTGACAAATAACAAAACACACATTTAGGAATTCATTGCAGGAAAAATTTATTGAATGGTCAGATCAACAGATTGAAGATAGAGAAAAATTGAGGAATCAAACTTGACTCACAATCTAAAGAAATAATCTAATCTAAAGAAGAGATAAAATAAAGGTAGAAAAAACTATCAACAGAGCCTCAGGGTTATGTAAGTCAATATAATATGGTCTGATGTGTGTAAATATGATTTCTATAAGGAGACTAGATCAATAATGTTACAAAAATGCTTGAAATACAATAACTGAAAAGTTACAAGATGTGATGAGAAACATTGACTTACAGATATGAGAAGCTTAATGAACTCCTAGCAGAATAAACACAGAGGAAACTGCTTCAAGGTGTATTACAGTCAACCTACTGAAAACCTAAGAGTAAGAGAAGATATTTAAAGTATCCAGTGAAAAAAGTCACATTATATACAGGAAAGCAAAGATGAAAATGATGAATAACTTCTCATCAGGAAGACAGCAGGCCAGGGTACAATGTAATGACATCCTTAATGAGCTGGGGTGGTGGTGGTGTCAGTCAGCCCAGAATTCTATACAAACTAAAAAGTCATCTAAAAATGAAGGGTTAATAAAGACATCTGATAAATAAAACTGAGAGAATTTACTACTAGCAGACATGTAATGGAAGAAATTCAAAATGTTCTTAAGGTTGAAGAAAAATGACATCAGAAGGAAATTCGGATATATAGAAAGCAAAAGAAACCAACAAAAATGGGAAAGAAGCAGTTACACATAAAAAGCTATGCATTTTGCTGCTTATAATTTCTATAAATAATAGCTGTTTACAACAAAAATATTAACATCATAAAGTAGGATGTATTATGGTGTAGAAATAAAAAGTGGCACAATAGCACTAAAGAAAGAGGTCATGTACACATAATTTTACTGCATTTTAGTTATTACATTTGAAAAATAATAAGTGGGAGGTGTGAAGAGCACAGTGGAAAGTGGAAGCATCAGAAGAGGAAAGTGTCAGGTGTGAAGTGGAAACATTAATCCGTGTAGATACTGGAAATTTAAGTACAGATTGTTAGCCCTCGAGCAACTATGAAAAAATAGTGAAAGAGGTATTGCTGAGAAGTTAATAGAGGACATAAAATATATGATTGTATGCAAGTATCACCCACCTCCCCCTGCCAAAAAAAAAAAAAAAGAAAAAGCAAGAAAACATCAACAGAAGAACAAAAACAAAAGACAAAAATGGAAAACAAATAGCAAGATTGTGGACTTAAACCCAAAGGACAGGTATAATTGCATAGAATATAAACGGACAGAATGCATGGAACATAAACAGTCTAAATAAATGTTGGAGCATCTCAGACTGGAAAAAAGCAAGATCTAGCTCTGTTCATTACGAGACGTGAAGAAATTCCAGGTCCCTGTGGTTTCACCAACGAATTCTATTTGAGGAAGAAAGAATTCCAATCCTAGACAACTCTTGTAGAAAGTAGAGGGGGAGCGAATGCTGTCTATCTAGTTTTATGAACACAGCATCGGCATGATACACTATTGAACAAGAAAGCTATAGGCCAATATTCCTTATGAACATATTTATAAAAATCCTTAAAATATTAGTCAATCATATCTGTAGCTGGACACACTTATCCCAGTGTTGATTATTTTTCTCTTTTTGCCCCTTAGTTAACACGATCAGAATTTTGTTTTACTGATATTTACGAAGACTCAAAAAGATTTTCTAATTTGTGTTTCATTTTAATGTAATTTCAGCTTTTAGATTGAATTAAGGGTCTGTGTGTGTTTAGAAGGTAATCTTATGTTTTATTTGTTTTCAATATTCCACAGTCATTTTAAAAAGATTGTGACATACAAAACATATATATCTAGCAAATTAACTTTATTTATTGTATTATTGTTTTCCTAAAACTCATTTATGGTTGTCTATTTGATCTGTCTAAGGTTTAGAGAATTGACTTAGTTTCCTGACTTGATTATGGTTTTATTAATTTCTCCTAGTATAATAGCAGTTGTTATATTTGCACTGATGCAGTGTTATTCAACATAAACACTTCATGACATGTCTGTTGGAGCAGTTTTCATTACCAATTATGTTATCAATATGAAAAATACTTCCACCTATCTTTAAATATTTAGTTCAGGGGGCAACTCCCCTAACAAGCCTTGCCTTGGTTCCTGAGGCTTCTCTTATACACATCCCCTCTGCCTCCTTGCTTAATTCTATTTTTGCACTTTCAATATTTTATTAATATGCTGCATTGAGAGACTCTATTCCTTATTAGATTATGAGTTCCATGAGAATAGAGTTTATGCCTTTTCTGTTTTGAATTCCAATTCTTGGCCTAGTCCTTGCATTTGGGATGGGGTTGGGTAAATATTTGTTGAACTAGACTGAAAGAAACATGACAAAACAATAGGTATTAGAAGTGAAGAATTTGAAAACAAACAGAAAATCAAAAGAAGGACTCATCTGTGTTTCTCACCTCTCCACTCCACCCCCTCCCCCACACCCTTCTTAGATCTTTCTCTTTGCCAGGCCGTTCTTTCCGCTTGTGTCAGCTCCTGAGTCCCCTCTCTGCAGGTCCTCACCTTACCGTTTGCCAGGAGTGAAGCAGAGTTGGAGAGCTTGCTGCTTGTGTGGCAAGTCTCCAGGACAAAAGACTGTGCTTTGATAGCTCTGTGGTGTGAGATCATTCCTTACAAGCCACCTCTTCCTATGGTTCTGTTTAATGGGACGAGGAGAACAAGACAGTAGCTCCGACACTCTGTGGAGACAGGGATGAGTAGTTGGAGAAATGAGTGTTGTAGTTTCTGTGTCAGGTACCACATACACACAGCTCAGTGAGCACTCTTGGATGATGCTGGCAATAAGCCTGGGATCAACTGGAGAGTGGTATCATTTTACCTTCAGCCACAGATTTTGCCTGCTCCAGACCTGAGGATTCCTAACACATCCTGAGCTGTAGCTTCATCTGGGATTCAGTCTGTGGGAGATGAGTCCAAACTACTACTCCAACTTGAACCTATTCCTTTTTCTCTCTCTCCCTGCTCAGTCTTTGCATCCGGGCAAGAGAAGGGATCTGATCAATAGGGCCACTTACCATTCCTGAAAGAAGCATAATCTGTGTCATGTCATTGGCCTTTGCCTCTGCTATTCCCCGATCCTGCACCCTTTGCACTTCTTGCAATCCTATCACCTTTCAGGAACCAGCTCAAATGTCAACTATTCTTTGAAGACTTCCCTTTTATCTAAGTATCATTGATAATGTTCTTTTCTGTACTTCTAATATACCCTGGCCTTTTAGCTATCATAACATAAAACCACTAGAGAGTATTTTTGTTACGATATCTTTTTCTCTTATCAGTCTGTGGGATCCTTACAGACAGGACAAAATTTAATCATCTTTTGCACTCTCAGTACCTAGTGGTTGGCATGTAGTAGTACTTAATACTAGTTGCAAATTTATTGGAATTGACGGGGTAGATGCATTCACTGACTGGTAACTGGAGGAAGAATGCTTTAGTTTGGAGAACTAGTCTTTTTTGAGAATATATCTGGTATTTCTGATATCCAGAACTTTTCCCATTTTGGTTCACCCTGTCTAAAAAGCTGTCATCCCTTACTTTTCAAGGACTGATAAGATCCTTGTGCGTATGAATGGATAAATTCTTGCTCCCCCAAACACCAAAGCAACATCATTTATAGGCTCTGGGACTCAACAGATACAGGGTCAAGTTTCTGTTCTAACCTTACTAGAGGTATGGTCAGGTTATAATTTTTTGATCCAATTTGTTTATTAGTAAAATGCAGATATTAACTCCTCCTTCTTTTGACATAGCCAACTGACTGTGGGTTCTTTTATTTTAATAATTTTTATATGAAGTCTAGTCTATGATTTATGGCATTCCTGACCTCTCCAGAGCATTGTGGAGATTAAACGAGATGACATAGACCACTGATCAGAATGGCACTGTGAGTTCATGCAGTGAACCTCCCTTTGTGCTAAACACAGCAATGATAGATGAGCTGTGTTCACAGACAAGAGGAACCTCTCGGGGAGCCCAGAGCATAACTGAAGCCTCTGTAGTGAGCTGAGCAGAAGTTGAACCCTACCGAGCTCTGCTTCTGGAAGCAGGCAGAGGCAGCTTGGAGTGTGACATCAGGGGGATCATGGGAACCAAATGCACCCCACAAGCCTTGGGTATAGGTCCTGAGCCAGCAGGGTGCATGAAACAAGAGTAAAGGCAGCGTCCTTGAATCTGGCAAGATGGCTGAAAGAGATGCTGTAGACACTGTCCTGAGGCTGTGGCTTATATAAAGCTGTATGTGCCATGGCTGAAGAAAGATTTTAAAAGTTCATTTAGGACTGGATTCAAGCCCCTATTAACACAGTACTGGGTTTGCTGGGTGATACTTGCAATATCACTCAAGGATGAAGTACTTGTGTAAAATCTGATTATAGACTGGGTAAGGCTGGGGCATATGGATGCAATGGCAAAGCTGCAAGATTTCAAGGGATTAGTATAGAGTCTAGATTGCAAGACAGAGGTAACAGCCTCTCAAGCTGCATCTGCAAAGTGAAGTAAATTCCAGGCAGCCTGAGATGCACTAGGAGCTCACAAAATAATAATACTGTGTCTGCCGGAGCTCTATCTTTTTCTACTTTTTGTTATGTATATTTAAGTCCTGGTCACATTTTTCTTTCAGTCAGTGTGCTCATTGAGTACAGTGGCTTTCACCAAGTCTCCCTTCCTCCCTGCAGGGGTATGGGACCAGGCAAACAATAGGAGCTCAATGACTGTTTATTTTTGGGAGAAATTTGTGCATGCTTAATGCTGTGAGTGGAAGCATTGCAAAGAGCACAGTGGGTGTGATCCATGACTGTGTAAAAGGGAGCTTTAAACACTTTCTTTCCATCTGACCATTTCTGAAGACTGAGTAGTTGCTCTAGGAGCTTTCCTTATTTCCTAGAGCTAATAACATGCTCTACAAACACAAACTCAGGGCCTAGGAATCCTTGCGGCCATGCATTTAGCTGCTACCACAGAGCAGGGAAACTCTCAAGCGAACAGCTGCCCTGTGCTCGAGGCACATGTAACACATTTCATCTTTCTTTCTGGCCAGTCCTATTGAGTATTATTTTCCCCACTGTCTTTTTGGATCTTTTTTTCCCCTAGTCTATTTCCCTTGCTTCGGCTGGGAAGCTCTGTACTGTATAGTATGAGAAAGCCAGCTTCCTTTATTATTATTTTTTTCTTCCGAGTGTTTGATTTTCATATTTTCTGTGAATTTGATATCATTTGGTAGCACTTTATCTGTGCATACCCTAGGGCTGCAGTTTATCTTTAAATGAAACTAACTTTGCCTCTGAAATTCCCTCCACTATTTCTTGCTATTTTGATCCTTGTCTGTGAGCTCATGTCTGTTCTTCAGCATCTCTCTTTTTTACCTATGGTGCCCCATTCCTCTTCCTTTGTCCTTAAGTGCTTGGATTTGCAGAGCAAGAGTCCTGGTCTTGCTAAGGCAGTCCTGCCATTGCCACCCCTCATCATGCCAATTCTCACCTATATTTTAATTTCATGAGCCAGCAGTTGCACAGTATTTATACCCAATACTTCGTTTTTACTCACACACCATTGAGCTCATCTGAACATGAATAAGACAAAATGCAGGCAAGTAAGGTAAGCAACAACAAAGTGGCTCCATTCTAGACCTCCTTGACCTCAATTCCATTCTTTCTCCATCTCACCATGATGACACCCTCCCTACAGCCACCTCCCACTGTGCGAAGCCTTCTCCACCTCACCCCATCACACACCATGCTTCTTTCTGGTGTTTATTGTCTATCCAGCTTAGAATGTCAGTCATAGTTGTCTAAAAAGAGGGATCTGAATCTTCTGCCTGGACTGACATATGCATTATTGGCTTAGTTGCCAGAAGTCTGATTCTGCCCTGAAAATCTTACTGAAATGTAAACCCTGACCCTTTCTCCTTAGTCCACATCCTATATTTGAAAACTTTCCTTCTGTCTGTCTGTAGGTCTGCTTCTTCCTAACCTTGCTTCCATCTTTTCTCCTTGCTTCCTTTCTGAACTCTGGTTATGAATGGGTCTGGAAGCACACAGATGTGACTTGCACAGTCCACCACAGCACCTCTCAGCAGCTATTCTTTCACTCTGCCTTTGTTTAACTTGCATACCAGCAACTTCAGGAGGTACAACAGGATACAAAACGTCCTCTCATCCACCACGCCCATCTCGGCACCTCCCATCTGCAGCTGATAGACCACCTTCCCCATTAGTTCTAGATGTGGCCTGGTATGGGATTTTGGCCTGGAAAGTGAAATGTAAATATAAGCAACACATATTCCCCTCACTGGAAATAACAGGGGAAGGAGAAAAGTAGAAAATAAATAGCGGATGGATACATACCGACGTATTTAACAAAAACGTGCATAGTGGCTATAGTCTTCATTTCTGTGTCTGGCCATGGGCTGGAGTTTCTTCTTCTAAAACACATTTCAAGTTCTCTTTTCCCCCGGCCAGCACCTTGTCTGGTTGGGGTTCTTTATCTGGTGGGGTAATGTAAACCTGCCTTTTAAATAAAAAGGTGTGAGGTCTCAGTAGCCCTGTCTCTGCTAGATTGCTGTTGCCTTCTATTAACTTTTACTCCAAGATATGGGTGCTCCAGTCAAGCCCCTAAGTTCCAGATATACATACTGACTATTCCAGTTTACCTTCCATTTTATTTGGTAGAAGCATACCAATGCTCATTTGTTAATTGGTATAAATAACTCCAGTTAGGAACATTACCCCATTCTCCACCTAGCAGTACAGTGGCCTGAAGAGCACAGGGTGTCCAGAAGACAACCTCAACTTCCAATTCAGTGGAATTGTTGGTGAGCATCCTGTGGCAGCATTTTTCCTTTGGAAATAAAGACCTCTGCACCCTGAAAATCTCAGGTCACTAGGCTGCAAGTCAAATGGATTGGTAGGTAGTATCCCTTGGGTAGGTACTGGATCCGTGTAGTGTGGGGATGGGAGAAGCGACAACATATATTGGCTGCTGGTTCAGAGTGCGTGTCACATCCTACAGGCAGCAGTCCTCACTTACAGGATGTTGGCACCTAAACTAAATGTTCAGTCAGGCATTCTGCCATTCTATCAGACCAGCTGCTTCTGAGTGATGGAGTATGTGATTTGAGCAGATAATTTCATGGGCACAAGTTTACTGGCAAACTTATATTGCTGTAAAAAAAAAAGTCCTTGGTCAGAAATAATGCTATGAAGGGACTATACAACATTGTAAAAGGCTGAATTGGAAGGAACATTTCAAATGGGGAAGATAAGTCCATATCCAGAATATATGTCTATTCTTGTGAAGAAAAAGCCTGTTCCCCTGTTTCCTTCATAATGGAAAGGATCCAATGAATTTGATAACTGATAGTGAAAGGTGCTGGATCAGGGGCCCAGCACTGAGCGGTGCTGTTGGCAGGCTGGGTAGTCAGCACGTGCAGAAGCCAGATCAGCTTTGGTGAAGGGAAATCCACATTGTTAGACCTGTGCTTATTTTCCATCAGTGCACCATAGCCACTTTACTCATGGACCCATCAATCAAGCGAAAGGATAGCTAAGGAAAAAGGTGTGTTATCCATGCAGTGAACTATCTTGCCTATCTGATTGCGGGAAAGCCTCCTTTGCAGAGTATACCCTGCATTTAGGAAACAAGTGTCCTCACAAGTCCTAGCCAACTGGCCAAATTATTAGCCACTGCCCTTGAATTAGTAGCGATCTACCCATTTAGCCATGCATCCTTAAGTGAAGGTATAAAAACAGATGCATCACTTGAAGTCTTACTCCTTCCCCACTGTCTTTCAATGCTCTTTCTGCACGCAGCTATAACTGGAATAATTTGCTGCACACACGGTGCCCAATTTGTGATGTTTACAAGGTCACTTGGTTTCCTTCACCAGGTACTCAGTGTGCATCAAGGCATAATAATTACTCAGAAAGTGGCAACCATTGTTGTCAGAGGGACCCCTGTCCAAGCCAGCAGAAGAATGATTCTACCTGGGCTGCTCTCTGCTGTTAAAATGAGGGTTGGAAGAAATCGAGCCTGGATTGCTTTCCTTTGTTGAGTGGGGTGAGGGGACTAAAGATTCCCTGCCCGTAGGTTGCTCTTCCAGTTCTGGGTTCTCTCACCAGTATGCCTTTCTCTTTATACCCTTTAGAGTTCTTGTTGAGTGCTTCTTGCATTATTTTCAGCAGTTACAGTTATTCTTAGTGGAGAGAATCAGGGAAACACTGGCCTATGATATCTCATCTAGATAAGAAACACCAAAGAGAAGAAAATTTAAGAATAAAGATGTCTATTATTTTGCATTGCTGCTGGGTTAAAACTTTTCTTAGTCTCCTTATTCTCATCTACAACCAACTTTCATAAAGCTCATCACACACTCAAACAGACACAATTGTCAGTGAAGTCTGTATCTAAGAATGAAGATGTGTGTAAGTAAGTTTGTGGGGTGTGTGTGAGAGAGAGAAAGAGAGAAGGAGAGAGAATAAAATCTAAGTGACTGTTTTTCACAACACCATGCTGTGAAACTAGAAACAATGTTTATAGAAAGAGTAAGTAATTGGCTGGGCACAGTAACTTACACCTGCAATCCCAGCAATTTGGGAAGCTGAGGTCAGGGGCTTGAGACTAGCCTGGCCAACAAGGTGAAACCCTGTCTCTACTAAAAATACAAAAATTAGCTGCGTGTGGTGGTGCATCCCTGTAATCCCAGCTACTTGGGAGGCTGAGACACTAGAATCACTTGAACTTGAGAAGCGGAGGTTGCAGTGAGAAGAGATCATGCCACTGCACTCCAGCCTGAGTGACAGAGTGAGACTCTGTCTCAAAAAAAAAAAAAAAAAAGAAAAAGAAAGAGAAGAAGTAATGAAACTAGCTAAAGGCTGTCATGAAAGCCTTGATCTCTTATGTATTTAAAAATAATCTCTGAGAAAGTTAATATTCCACAGAATTTGGAATGAAGATTCTAAATGATCTTAACAAGGTATCAGAAGGCTAGGAAATTCCAATTGACATGTGAGTTACATGTGCTTTTTCTTATCATGGGATCAGGACTTATGTTGATTCAAATTATAAAATTGCTAAAGTATTTGCAAATAAGTTGGAGATTTAGATAAAATGACTCTAGATTTATTATACTCCCCTTTGTATTATAGTCTGTGTTTAGTTTGCAAGGTGGCCAGCTGATGTAGTGTCTCTTTGACATCCTGAGCTGTCAAGAGAAAAAAACCCATGCTCATTTGTCTATTCATAATCCATGCACGTCTGTGAATTTTGAGGTGGCACAAATGCTTCTGCCAGAATGAGTGTTCAACATTTGGTTGGTGACTTGTTCCATGGTCATGGTTGTGTTGTCAGGAGAAGCATGCAAAGATAGAATAGAAGAGACTCAAAATTCTTGTTTGGAGACCAACATATCTGAGGGTCAGGTAAAGGCAAACACCTAGAAACGGAGACTAATATATAACAGAGAAGAACAGGCAAGAAAATGATATTTTGTTTACCATGTTTTCCAAGGGAGAGGACAGTGGTAAGAAGGTCAAGGCCTTGCCCTTGTAGGCATCTGAGATGTGGACACTCTGTTTGGCATTAGGGAGAATTTTGAATGGAAAATTTTGGTGAGTGGTGGTAATGGAAGATAAATTGTATTGGTTGAATAGTGATCATGAGACAAAGAAGTCTGAACTTTAAGAAAAGAAAGCATAGAAATGTTGAATGCTTGCTGAATTTTGCATTCTTGATAGTCCCCTGAGGAGTATCTGACACAAGACAGACGTTTAATAACATTCCTATTTGCCCCCTTGAAGCCTGGATTTCTTGGGCTTCTCCAGGGAACTGCTCTGGGCACTCCTCCTAGGAATGGCAGTTGAGTTTCCTGCAGCTTGCCCTGGGACTGTGCCTCCTAATGGTGCTTGACAAGCAACATTGTGAGCTGTTGGTATTGAGCCATTAGCCCCAACTCTGCTGTGGCTGACCTCAGCCTGCTCACCGGTAAGGGCTTGCTGCTTACTATCCCAGAGAGACGAGGGAGGGCATTGCAACATACACAAGGCTGTGCTCAGATAATTTCACAGTGATGACAACTCATCCATTATAAGTGCAAATGTTAGAATAAAGGAAACACACTGTTAAATAGCTGTAGGTTTAAGAGATGGTTGTTGTCAATCATGGTCTCTCACTGGGCAAAGACATTTTTAATTAGCTGGTTTGGGAAAATCATCAAAGGAAGGACATTGCTTTTAAACTGATGAATTGGATTTGAGTGATGGCCAAATTCTGTGATTTTCACCACCTGATCAGCACAACCCACTATTTTCTATTCACTGTATTTTATTTTGAACCTCTCTCTCCTTGATTGGAGATGTTTCCTCAGCCATGAATGACTACCACCCAACTGGACCATTCAATCTCTTCTCTCAGCTGTGAATAGATTGCAATTCCCCCAGATCTTCTCCTTTGACTCTACTCCCCTATATCCTTTTGAATGTTTTAGGAGGATCTCTTTGAAATAAGAATTGTGCCAGAATAAGCATTATGTGCCTTCTCTTTCAAAGGAAAAAAGTATACAATGCGTTGAGCTTTCCACTATATGCTAAGCACATCCACAAATACCATCTAATTTAGTCTTTACCACAACTCACTGGAGTATGTTTAATAACCCGATTTTAAAGACAAAGGAATTGAGTCTCAGATAAATAACTTACCTGCGATGACATATCCAATATGGTAATAAAACTATAACTTATAGACAAGTCTTTCTTACTCAGTGCATTGCAGTCTATAATGCAAATTAAATCCGTGGAACCACATAGCTCCCTGTGGCTCTTGTTATTTCCTCTACCTAAAATGTTCTTTCCTGTGTCTGGATTTTTCTGTTCATTAGTCATAAACTTAAATATTATCTCCTTAGAGAGCCTTTTATGACCACTCCAGACCTCCGGTACTCCTATCACAATATGGCCATTATCACTAGTTGGCAGTTTATTATTTACTTTGGGTCTTTATTATCTATCTTTTCCTTCTAGAATAAAAATTCTGTGATAATAGAACTCTTGTCTGTCCTAGTCAACATTATGTCCAGTTTCTATAGCAGTGTCTGGCATATTGTAGCCCTTTACACTTGCATGACATTGAATGAATAAATAAATGAATTATGGATTAAATGAATAACTGAATAAATGAATAAAAATTTCTCTATGCCATGGGCTATACCTTTTAACTATTGTTTTACCCTACAATATAAATTATAAACCAGGAGTTCTACAGAGGAATGAAACATTCCTTTCAAAGTGAACTGTGTTTAGTTGATTTAGAAGAACGTACACAGGTTCAGTAAATAAGTCAGTAGGAAAGTATAAGCACTGATGGAGATTTAGGTGACTTGGATTCTACCACTAATTTATCAATGCCTGGCTATGTGATTCAAGGTAAGTAATTCTTTTGTGGAATCGAATTTCCATTCATTCCTGGTTTAAAAATCTAAATTTGTGTGTAAACATTTGCCTGTGTCATCTTCTGAGACACAGTCCCAGTTAGCATGCAGAAACTTAAGTACTTGAAAAGAGTTTCCTGAAAATAATTCATTGCTTCTGATTTCAGACCATGAAAAAGTGCATATCAGTTTACGTTCCTGGGTGTGTTGATAGGTTCATTTTCTATTGCTATTGTAATAAATTATCACAAGTGTAATGCCCTAACACAGCATGGATTTATTCTCTTACATTTCTGGAAGCCAGAAGTTCCAAATGAGTCTTACTGAGCTAAAACCAAGGTGCCAAACCAAGCTGTATTTCTCCTGGGGGCTCTAGGGAAGAATCCCTGCCCTTGTTTTTTCCAGCTTCTAGATACCATTTACATTCCCTGGCTCAGGGTCTCTTCCTCTATTTTCAAAGGCAGTTGACTATCATCTTCAAATCTGTCTTTTACTCTGATACTCCTGCCACCCTCTTGTAAAGATTCTCGTGATTATAGTAGTCCCACCTGGATCATGCAGAGTAACCTTCCCATCTCAAGATTCTTAATCTAATCATGTATACAAAATTCCATTTGCCATGTAAGGTAACATATTCACAGGTTGGGGAATTAAGAAGGGGGCAACTTTGAGGGTCCGTTTTCTGCCTGCCACAGTGGTATGGAAACACAGAAGAATTAGGTGCCAAGCAAATAAATTGGTTTTATAATTGACACCATTTATAAAGATTCTGCTGTGTCCCTGGCATTATTGTACATGTTGGGGATGTCCTGTGGCTCTGGAGATGGTCTGGAGTATTTACAGCTTGAAATTTACGTCTGTCCAAACCTCCTCACAATCTGCTTCACCAAATAGAATGACAAGATCTCCTTCCTGGTGCAGCAATCAATATTGCTACTTCCCGGCCTTTTCTTTCCTTTTTAGCATGTTTTGATTCCTCTCTTCTAGTGATATGCCAGTGCTGCCTCGAAACTAATATTTTGGAAGAGATGGGAGGATTTTAGAATCAAACATATTAATATCATTTATCAATTTTAATTTTTATCAAGGCTCTGTCAACATAGAGCCATTTGCTATTTTTTACATAAATATGTAGAAATTATCTCTTTTTCTTGTCATTCCACAAAAATAGGCATGTCTTTATCTCCTCTGCAGACTCAACATTCTCAATATTGTTATTGGAATTTTAAAGCCGTCATCCTTGATTCTTTTCTTTTCTCACTCAATGCTCTTTCCTTAAGTAACAAAATCTATTCCCAGTACTTAAATTTAGATGCAGAAGACTACCAAACATGTCTTCAGCTCTGACCAAGTTCTGATGTGATATACCTAAAGAACTAATTTTAGGAGTTAGAGAAGGCACTATAAGTTGTATTTCACTGGGACAGTTGTCATAAACTTTACTGTCTGAAATAAACTTAGTCACATGGCCACTTAAAGTATGACCAATCTCCTATTTCCTATTTCATTTTTTCCCTTGGGCATCCTTTAGATACCTCAGACTCAAGTTGGAACTTACAGCCTTCCCTTGCAATAAGTAGTCTCTTCCAGTGTTCCTTACCTCAGAGAATGGCATAAGTATTCAGTTGCATAAAGAAAAAAATGTAGCAAGCCAGTTCCAAGATGGCCGAATAGGAACAACTCCGGTCTGCAGCTCCCAGCATGGTCAACGCAGAAAATGGGTGATGTCTGCATTTCCAAATGAGATACCTGGTTCATCTCACTGGGACTGGTTGGACAGTGGATGCAGCCCATGGAGGGTGAGCCAAAACAGGGTAGGGCATCACCTCACCCAGGAAGTGCAAGGGGTTGGGGGATTTCCCTTTCCTAGCCAAGGGAAGCCGTGACAGACTGTAGCTGGAAAATTGGGACACTGTCACCCAAATGATGTGCTTTTCCAATGGTCTTAGCAAGCAGCACACCAGGAGATTAAATCCCCCACCTGGCTCAGTGGGTCCCAGGCCCATGGAGCCTTGCTCACTGCTAGCGCAGCAGTCCGAGATTGAGCAGTGAGGCGGCAGCTGGGCTGGGCAAGGGGTGTCCACCATTGCTAAGGCTTGAGTAGGTAAACAAAGTGGCCAGGAAGCTCGAACTGGATGGAGCCCAGTGAAGCTCAAGGAGGCCTGCTTGCCTCTATAGAGTTCACCTCTGGGGGCAGGGCACTGCTGAACAAAAGGCAGCAGAAACTTCTGCAGACTTAAACATCCCTGTCTGACAGCTCTGAAGAGAGCAGTGGTTCTCCCAGCACAGTGTTTGAGCTCTGAGAACAGAGAGAGTGCCTCCTCAAGTGGGTCCCTGAGCCCTGTGTAGCCTAACTGGGAGACACCTCCCAGTAGGGGTTGACTGACACATCATACAGCTGGGTGCACCTCTGAGATGAAGCTTCTAGAGGAAGGATCAGGCAGCAATATTTGCTGTTCTGCAATATTTGCTGTTCTGCAGCCTCTGCTAGTGATACCCAGGCAAACAGGGTCTGGAGTGGACCTCCAGCAAACTCCAACAGAACTGCAGCTGAGGGACAAGACTATTAGAAGGAAAACTAACAAACAGAAAGGAAGAACATCAAGATCAACAAAAAGGACATCCACACCAAAATACCATCTGTAGGTCACTATCATCAAAGACCAAAGATAGATAAAACCACAAAGATGGGGAGAAACCAGAGTAGAAAAGCTGAAAATTCTAAAAACCAGAGCACCTCTTCTCCTCCAAAGGATTGCAACTCCTCACCAGCAATGGAACAAAGCTGGACGGAGAATGACTTTGACAAGTTGACAGAAATAGGCTTCAGAAGGTCAGTAATAACAAACTTCTCTGAGCTAAAGGAGGATGCTTGAACTCGTCACACAGAAGCTAAAAACCTTGAAAAGAGAGATTAGACGAATGACTAACTAGAATAAACAGTGTAGAGAAGACCTTAAATGAGCTGATGGAGCTGAAAACCATGGTATGAGAACTACATGATGCATGCACAAGCTTTAGTAGCTAATTGGATCAAGTGAAAGAAAGGGTATCAGTGATTGAAGATCAAATGAATGAAATGAAGTGAGAAGTTTAGAGAAAAAAGAGTAAAAAGAAATGAACAAAGCCTCCAAGAAATATGGGACTGTGTGAAAAGACCAAATCTATGTTTGATTGGTGGACCTGAAGGTGATGGGAAGAATGGAACCAAGCTGGAAAACACTCTTCAGGATATTATCCAGGAGAACTTCCCCAACCTAGCAAGGCAGGCCAACATGTAAATTCACGAAACACAGAGAACACCAGAAAGATACTCCTCAAAAAGAGCAACCCCAAGACACATAATTGTCAGATTCACCAAGGCTGAAATGAAGGAAAAAATGTTAAGGGCAGCCAGAGAGAAAGGTCTGGTTACCAACAAAGGGAAGTCCATCAGACTAACAGTGGATCTCTCAGCAGAAACCCTACAAACCAGAAGGAGGGGGGCAATATTCAACATTCTTAAAGAAAAAATTTTCATCCTTCATATCCAGCCAAACTAAGCTTTATAAGAGAAGGAGAAATAAAATCCTTTACAGACAAGAAAATGCTAAGAGATTTTGTCACCCCCAGGCCTGCCTTGCAAGAGCTCCTGAAGGAAACAGTAAACATGGAAAGGAACAACCAGTAGCAGCCATTGCAAAAACATGCCAAATTGTAAAGACCATTGATGCTAGGAAGAAACTGCATCAACTAACGGGCAAAACAGCCAGCTAACATCATAATGATAGGATCCAATTCACACATAGCCATATTAACCTTAAATGTAAATGGGCTAAATGCACCAATTAAAAGACACAGACTGGCAAATTGGATAAACAGTCAAGACCCAACAGTGTGCTGTATTCAGGAGACTAATCTCACGTGCGGAGACACACACAGTCTCAAAATAAAGAAAATGGAAAGCAAAATGGAAAAGAAAAACAAAAGCAGGGGTTGCAATGCTAGTCTCTGATAAAACAGACTTTAAACCAACAAAGATCAAAAGAGGCAAAGAAGGCCATTGCATAATGGTAAAGGGATCAATTCAACAAGAAGAGCTAACTATCCTAAGTATATATGCACCCAATACAGGTGCACCCAGATTCATAAAGCAAGTCCTTGGAGACATACAAAGAGACTTCAACTCCCACACAAAAACAATGGGAGACTTTAACACCCCACTGTCAATATTAGACAGATCAATGAGACAGAAGGTTAACAAAGATATCCAGGACTTGAACTCAGCTCTGCACCACGCAGACCTAATAGACATCTACAGAACTCTCCACCCTAAATCAACAGAATATACATTCTTCTCAGCATCACATTGCACTTATTCCAAAATTGACCGCATAGTTGGACATAAAGCACACCTCAGCAAATGTAAAAGAACAGAAATCATAACAAACTGTCTCTCAGACCACAGTGCAATCAAATTAGAACTCAGGACTAAGCAACTCACTCAAAACCACACAACTACATGGAAACTGAACAACCTGCCCCTGAATGACTACTGGGTAAATAATGAAATGAAAGCAGAAATAAAGATGTTTTTTGAAACCTATGAGAACAAAGACACAATGTGTCAGAATCTCTGGTACACATTTAAAGCAGTAATTCCTGGACACATTCACCCTCCCAAGACTAAACCAGGAAGAAGCTGAATCCCTGATGAGACCAATAACCAGCTCTGAAATTGAGGCAATAATTAATAGCCTACCAACCAAAAAAAGTCCAGGACCAGATGGATTCACAGCCGAATTCTAGCAAAGGTACAAAGAGGAGCTAGTACCATTCCTTCTGAAACTATTCCAATCAATAGAAAAAAGGGAATCCTCCCTAACTCATTTTATAAGGCCAATATCATCTTGATACCAAAGCCTGGCAGAGACACAACAAAAAAAGAGAATTTTAGATCAATATCCCTGATGAACATCTATGCAAAAATCCTCAATAAAATACTGGCAAACCAAATCCAGCAGCACATCAAAAAGCTTATCCACCATGATCAAGTGGGCTTCATCCCTGGGATGCAAGGCTGGTTGAACATACACAAATCAATAAATGTAATCCATCATATAAACAGAGCCAAAGAAAAAAAACATGATTATCTCAATAGGTGCAGGAAAGGCCTTCAACAAAATTAAACAGCTCTTCATGCTAAAACCTCTCAATAAATTAGGTATTGATGGAACGTATCTCAAAATAAAAGCTACTTATGACAAACCCACAGCCAATATTTTGCTGAATGGGCAAAAACTGGAAGCATTCCCCTTGAAAACTGGCACAAGACAGGAATGCCCTCTCTCACCACTCCTGTTCAACATAGTGTTGGAAGTTCTGGCCAGGGCAATCATGCAAGAGAAAGAAATAAAGGGTATTCGATTAAGAAAAAAGGAAGTCAAATTTTCCCTGTTTGCAGATGACATGACTGTGTATTTAGAAAACCCCATTGTCTTAACCCAAAATCTCCTTAAGCTGATAAGCAACTTCAGCAAAGTCTCAGGATACAAAATCAATGTGCAAAAATCACAAGCATTCGTATACACCAATAACAGAAAACAGAGAGCCAAATCATGAGTGAACTCCCATTCACAATTGATACAAAGAGAATAAAATACGTAGGAATCCAACTTACAAGGGATGTGAAGGATCTCTTCAAGGAGAACTACAAACCACTGCTCAATGAAATAAAACAGAACACAAACAAATGGAAGAACATCCCATGCTCATGGATAGGAGGAATCAATATCATGAAAATGGCCATACTGTCCAAGGTAATTTATAGATTTAATGACATACCCATCAAGCTACCAATGACTTTCTTCACGGAATTGGAAAAAAACTACTTTAAAGTTTATATAGAGCCAAAATAGAGCCCATGTTGCCAAGACAATCCTAAGTCAAAAGAACAAAGCTAGAGGCATCATGCTACCTGACTTCAAGCTATACTACAGAATATAATAACCAAAACAGCATGGTATTGGTACCAAAACAGAGATATAGACCAGTGGAACAGAACAGAGGCCTCAGAAAAAACACTAGACATCTACAACCATCTGATCTTTAATAAACCTGACAAAAACAAGAAATAGGTAAAGGATTCCCTATTTAATAAATGGTGCTGGGAAAACTGGCTAGCCATATGTAGAAAGCTGAAACTGGATCCCTTCCTTATACCTTATACAAAAATTAATTCAAGATGGATTAAAGACTTAAGTGTTGGAAGTAAAACCATAAAAGCCCTAGAAGAAAACCTAGGCTATACCATTCAGGACATAGGCATGGACAAGGACTTCATGACTAAAACACGAAAACAATGGCAACAAAAGTCAAAATAGACAAATGGGATCTAATTAAACTAAAGAGCTTCTGCATAGCAAAAGAAACTATCATCAGAGTGAACAAGCAATCTACAGAAAGGAAGAAAATTTTTTCAATCTATCCATCTGACAAAGGGTTAATATCCTGAACCTACAAAGAACTTAAACAAATTTACAAGAAAAAATCAAACAACCCCATCAAAAAATGGGCAAAGGATATGAACAGACACTTCTTAAAAGAAGACATTTATGCAGCCAACAGACACATGAAAAAATGCTCATCATCGCTGGTCATCAGAGAAATGCAAATCAAAACCACAATGAGATACCATCTCACACCAGTTAGAATGGCAATCATTAAAGTCAGGAAACAACAGGTGTTGGAGAGGATGTGGAGAAATAGCTATGCTTTTACACCGTTGGTGGGAGTGTAAACTAGTTCAACCATTGTGGAAGACAGTGTGACGATTCCTCAAGGATCTAGAACTAGAAATACCATTTGACCCAGCCATCTCATTACTGGGTATATACCCAAAGGATTATAAATCATGCTACTATAAAGACACATGCACATACATGTTTATTGCAGCACTATTCACAATAGCAAAGACTTGGAACCAACCCAAATGTCTATCAATGATAGACTAGATTAAGAAAATGTGACACATATACACCATGGAATACTATGC
Organism: Theropithecus gelada; assembly: GCF_003255815.1. Taxonomy (NCBI): domain Eukaryota; kingdom Metazoa; phylum Chordata; class Mammalia; order Primates; family Cercopithecidae; genus Theropithecus; species Theropithecus gelada. The sequence continues at coordinate 48,825,374 of NC_037677.1, forward strand.
AGCCATAAAAAGGATGGGTTCATGCCCTTTGTAGGGACGTGGATGAAGCTGGAAACCATAATTCTGAGCAAACTATCACAAGGAGAGGAAACCAAACACCGCATGTTCTCACTCATAGGTGGAAACTGAACAATGAGAACACTTGGACACAGGGCAGGGAACATCACACACCAGAGCCTGTCATAGGGTGGGGGGATGTGAGAGGGATAGCATTAGGAGAGATACCTAATGTAAATGACAAGTTACTGGGTGCAGCAAACCAACGTGGCACATGTATACATATGTAACAAACCTGCACGTTTTGCACATGTACCCTAGAACTTAAATATAATAAAAAGAGAAAAAGAAAAAAATGTATTGTCATTCTTTAAACAACTGATTTCTCTCTGACACCAAAGGTTCTCTCCATCTTAACTATCATAAACCTAGGTTGAGCGGGCAGCAGTTCTTATGTGGACTGGCTCTCATACATTCATGCTTGTTTCCTCTGAAACATTCCCCACACATCAGCCAGAATAATATTTTCAAAGTGTAAAAAGATCATGTCAAACCCTCCGCAATTTCACTCCCTTCAAAATTTTCCTCATTAGAATAAAACCCAACATTTTCAAAGGGCTTTTAACCATTTGTTGGTTTATTCATTTAACAGTTATCTGTTGACAGCTTGCTCTGTATGAAGCACTATTGAAGCCAACGGAGGTACAGAAAACAGCAAATAAAATGCAATTCTTTTTTTTAAGAAGTTATTTCTACTGGGAGAAACAAGCAAAATCAAAGCAAAAGACATATAAAATAATTTCAAGGTATATTGACAATAATGGGAGTCAATGAGATAATGAGATGATTAAAACCCAAGTGGAAAAGAAAGACCATTCTGAGGGCTTTCCTTTAAAGAAAAAGAATAATGCTCTTGCGTTATAGAGGAATAGTGTGTGCAGATATCCTGTGTTGGAAAAGACTATGGAAACTTGAGAAAGGTAATGTAGTAGAATATAGTACTACAGGAGAAAAACACAAAACAAGGTAGAAGACAAAAAGTCACATCATGTAGAGCTTTTCAGGCCACAGTATAAGGCCTTGAAAAGCTTGAGGGAAAGAGGGACGTCATGAATATTTCTCAGTTTATGGTTTGAGTAACTGGAGGATTAGTAGTGCTACTTATTGAAAGAAGGAAATCTGGAGGAAGTTTAGGAAAGTTAAGAGTTTAAGAAAGATAATCAGGACTTCTGTTTCAGATATGTAATAATTTGAAAGCTCACTAGACCATCAAGTGGAGCTATTGAATGAGAAATTGGATGGATGAGTGTGGAGTTCAAGAGAATGGTCAGGTCTGGAGATACTCAGTTAGAGATTGACATTTCATCATGCTAAAAGCTCAGTTATCAATTCTAATGTGTATGCTCCTATTATTAATGCAAAGACTGACAGAAGTAAAGAGAGAAATAGGATAACCCAAGCCATATTCAAAAATTTCAACTTTCATCTCCCAGTAACTGATAAAACAAGCAGGCAAAATAATCAGTAAGGATAAAAAAGATTTAAACAAAATAATCCACACATGTGATAGAAAATGCAACATATAGAACACTGCACCCAATGAATACAGAATAAACATTATTTTCAAGTACACATGGAACATTTACCAACATTGACCACATGCTGGGGCATAAAGGAAATCTCAATAAATTTCAAGAGAGTGACATTCTACAGAGTAGGCTCATTGACCACAGTGATATTAAGCCAGAACTCAAAAACAACAACAACAAAAAAAACTAAGATGTTCCCATTTGTCTAAAAATTAAGAAGCATGGTTTTGAATATATGCTTCTACATAGAGAACAAATATAATTAGAAAATATTTGAGCTGAATGATAATGAAACTGTTATATATTAAATTGTTGGACTATAAGCAAATACATAATTAAAGATAAATATAAAATATAAAATGTGAATACCATAAAAGAATAAAAGCTGAAAAACCGGTGACCTAAGCATCCAAGTCAGAAAGAAAGAAAGAGTAAAACAAGTGAAACTCACATAAAGCTTAGAGAAGGAAACCATAAAGAGACAAGTGAAAATAAGTAAATTGCAATACATGCAGGGAAGGGATTAAAAAGTTAAAAGTCTCTTTTTGAAAAGATTAACAAAATTGTTAAGACTCTGACAAAAAAAAAAAAGACTTGAAGGTTTGCTTTTAATAATGAAAAGAAGTGTTAATATAAATGTCAAAATATTAGATAATGAGAATATGTGATGACTTGTTATTGTAACAAATTTTAAAATGTAGACTAAATTGTAAAATATCTAGAAAAAGAAAATACTAAAGTTGATGAAAGAAAAACAATCAAGAGTCCTCTAAATGTTAAGACAGATGAGTCCTGCAATTTAAAACCTTCCAACAAAGAAAAGGTAATACTTACGTGGAATGTCCTTGGAAAATTCTAGTAATATTTAAGCAAAAATAATAACAATGGTTAAAAGCTTTCTTTCTGTGATTTGGAATACAATTTTCCCAAAAGGAACACAAGGATTACTACTATATTTGTTCTCTGTGTCCAGAATAACCTTAATATTCCAATTTGACATGTACCTTAGGTGAATGAAAAATAAAGTACAATTTCATTCTTGATGAAGAAAGATCCAAAAGTCCTAACACAATTCTGCAAATATAGCTCATAATATATATGAAAAGTATGAATCTTCATGACCATGTTGGGTTAATTCCAGGTGTTTTAAATATTAAAAAATCAAATAATCTGATTTACCATGCTAAATGTTCTATGATCATTTCAACAGATGCAAAAATGTTGATAAAATTTAACATTCATTCATCTTTGATGTCTTAGCAAACTAGGAATAAAACAGAATTACCTTGATCTGAAAAAGAATATTTATAAAGAATTCCATCCCAAATATCATACATAATACATTATGGTATTATTATAAAGACACACAAGTAGACCAAAGAAATGATAAACAACCCAAATTTATGCCTACTTATAAATTGTCAGTTTCTTTAAACAAAAGAAGAACTATAGAACAGTAGGAAAAGAAAACATTTTTCAATAAAGGGTGCTGGGTCAACTGAATATGCAAATGAACAAAAATGAAATTGTACTTAACACAAAAATAAATTTCAGGGGAGCTTCAAATCTATATATGAATTGTAAAATGGTAAGACTTCCAGAAGATAATATATACAAATATGCTCATAACTTTGGTAATAAAAAACCTATTTAAAATAAGACATACATAACTAGTAAAAAGGAAAATGCTGTAAAATGGCATTATATTATAATTAAACACTGTTATTTACAAAAGACAATATTAAGAAACAAAAATAGTGAGCTACAGTGTGGGAGAAGACATTTGCAGCCCATCTAACCAATACTGAGCTCATATACAGAATGCATGACTACCTTTAACCAATTCATTAAAAAAAAACTGTACAATAGAAAAATGTACAAGAGATCTGAACAAGCATTTTACCAAAGTATTTGTCCAATTGGAGAATAAATTTACTTTTAGAAGTTTAGATAGTAATCAAAGAAATGCAAATTTAAATAATAGGCAATACAACATTCCACCATCAGAATGACTAAGAAAAAAAAGACTAATGATTCTAAGTGACAAATAGGATGTGGAACAACAGGCACTCTTCAAACACTCTCAGTAGATGTGTAAGTAGGTCTAAATATTTTGAAAAACATTTTTTATTATCTATGAAAGTTGAATGTATGTAAAGTCTATGATCCCTCACTTTCACACCTACATACATCCAAAATGAATGTCTACAGATATGTACTAACAGATAGATGTGTTCAAGGGTGTTCATTGAAGCATTATTTATAAGAACTCTAAACTGGAAATAATCCAGTATTTTTGAAAAATAGAATGGAGAGAGAAGCGCGTTCATATAATGCAAGACTTTTCATCAGTAAAAATGTATAAATTACAGCTTTGTGCAATAACATGGATAATGCTCACAAATATGATGCTGATAGAAAGATGCTAAATACAAATAATGTCCTACCATATGGTTATGTTTATGCAAATTTAAAACATCAGGCAATACTAGGTAAGCTAAACTATAGCATTTAAGAATGCATACATAGGTGGTAAAACTACAAAGCAAAGTAAGAAAGTGCACAAGTAAAATTAAGAATAGTGATTAATTTTGAAGTAGAGAGAATTGAGAAGGGCTGAGGGAAGGCTTCTGAGAGCTGACACTGTTCTATTGTTCTATTTTTGTCCTGGGTGGCAATTAAATCGGTTGTTGCCTTTTTCTAAATGTGTGTAATATTTCCCATTTAAAAAAAAAGTGTGTGTGTGTGTGACAGAGAGAGAGACATACAGAGAGAGAGAAAGAGAATGGGACATGAGAAGTTGCTTATGAGACAAATTTATAATGAATTTTATCTATAAAGAGAAAGAGAAGCCAGGTACAGTGCCTCACACCTGTAATCCTAGCACTTTGGGGGGCCAAGGTGGGAGGGTTACTTGAGCCCAGGAGTTCAAGACCAGCCTGGGCAACATGGCAAAACCCCATCTCCTGAAAAAAGTACAAAAATTAGCTGGGTGTGGTGGTGTGCACCAGTGGTCCCTGCTACTTGGGAGGCTGAGGTGGGAGGAACACCTGAGCCCAGAGAGGTCAGGGCTACAGTGGGCTGAGATTGGGCCACTGTACTCCAGCCTGGGTGATGGAGCAAGACCTAGTCTCAAAGCAAGAAAGAAAGCAAGAAAGCAAGGAAGCAATCAAGAAAGCAAGGAAAAAATTTTCTCCCATTCTGTAGGTTGCCTGTTCACTCTGATGGTAGTTTCTTTTGCTGTGCAGAAGCTCTTTAGTTTAATTAGATCCCATTTGTCAATTTTAGCTTTTGCTGCCGTTGCTTTTGGTGTTTTAGACATGAAGTCTTTGCCCATGCCTATGTCCTGAATGGTACTACCTAGGTGAAAAAATTTTTGCAATCTACTCATCTGACAAAGGGCTAATATCCAGAACCTACAAAGAACTCAAACAAATTTACAAGAAAAAAACAAACAACCCCATCAAAAAGTGGGCAAAGGATATGAACAGACATTTCTCCAAAGAAGACATTCATACAGCCAACAGACATATGAAAAAATGCTCATCATCACTGGCCATCAGAGAAATGCAAATCAAAACCACAATGAGATACCATCTCACACCAGTTAGAATGGCGATCATTACAAAGTCAGGAAACAACAGGTGCTGGAGAGGATGTGGAGAAATAGGAACACTTTTACACTGTTGGTGGGATTGTAAACTAGTTCAACCATTATGGAAAACAGTATGGCGATTCCTCAAGGATCTAGAACTAGATGTACCATATGACCCAGCCATCCCATTACTGGGGATATACCCAAAGGATTATAAATTATGCTGCTATAAAGACACATGCACACGTATGTTTATTGCGGCACTATTCACAATAGCAAAGACTTGGAATCAACCCAAATGTCCATCAGTGACAGATTGGATTAAGAAAATGTGGCACATATACACCATGGAATACTATGCAGCCATAAAAAAGGATGAGTTTGCGTCCTTTGTAGGGACATGGATGCAGCTGGAAACCATCATTCTTAGCAAACTATCACAAGAACAGAAAACCAAACACCGCATGTTCTCACTCATAGGTGGGAACTGAACAATGAGATCACTTGGACTCAGGAAGGGGAACATCACACACCGGGGCCTATCATGGGGAGGGGGGAGGGGGGAGGGATTGCATTGGGAGTTATACCTGATGTAAATGACGAGTTGATGGGTGCAGTAGACCAACATGGCACAAGTATACATATGTAACAAACCTGCACGTTATGCACATGTACCCTACAACTTAAAGTATAATAATAATAAATAAATTAAAAAAATAAAATAAAATAAATAAAAAAAAAAAAAGAAAGCAAGGAAGCAAGAAAAGAAAGAAAGAGAAAGAAAAGAAAGAGGAAGGAAAGAAGGAAGGAAGGAGGGAAGGAAGGAAGGAAGGAAGGAAGGAAGGAAGGAAGGAAGGAAGGAAGGAAGGAAGGAAGGAAGGAAGGAAGGAAGGAAAGAACTGTATGGCAGATGTTAAGGGAATATAAGCATTAATGGAAATTTTTCTCCTTTATTTCAGATAGGAGATATTAGGGTATGTTTATATACTAATGGTAATTTTGCAAAAGAGAAAGGGACATCAATGAGGCTGAACCCAGAAAAAACTAAAAATGTTGAAATACTTGAAGATGGTGGGAGTGAGTTGCAGGCCATGAATGTAGTGATTGGCCTTTTAAAAAAGCAGCTCTGCCGAGAAAGGATGCTTGAAATAGGTCCAGATGAGTGTAAGTATGAGAAACTTTGCAGGTATGAGTATTAGAAGTCATCTTTGTCCTCTGTGAGTTATGGGTGTCAGCACGTTGTCAGGCTCATCTCAGCCTCCAGAGCCTTCTTTCTGTTCATGTAGTGGACCACTGTTCATCCTACTGATGCGCCTCTGCGCATGCTGTCTGCTGCATAAAATGATTATACTGTCAGCCTCCCTCACTTGGCTAATACCTATACATCCTGTAAGTCTCAGTGGAATTGCCAAGCATGCAGGAAAGCAGACTCTGACTCCCCAGGGCACATTCTCAGCTCTGAGGGCAACTTTCCCTCACAGCACATATTCACATTGTAATTGCATATTCATTTTATTTAGGCTGTCCTCCCACAATACAGTTTGTGCTATGTATTCTGGGAGTATTTCTTCTTTGAACCAACCTCTGGCATAGTGCCTAGCGTCTTGTAGGTACCATTTTTTGAATGCATGAATACGTGAACAAGTGAAGGTTGTGCAGGAGTATTCTTAGAAATATTATTTGAGAAATCAGAATTTGTTGACAAGAAATGTTATTTGCAATAATGCTTCTGCCTAGTGATCAAATGCTCTAATATATTTAATCCATAAAACATAGATTCATTTAGAGGGCCATTCAGTAATAAACATGTGTTTAGTAACGATGCTATGCCAGGTACTGAGAAAGGCAGTGCCATGGTCAGTTCTGTGACACACTTCTGTGACATTCCCTTCTGTGACAGGGAAGGGTCCCAGAAGCAATTCAGGTTTGTGTGAGTAGAAGAGTTGTGGAAACAGACTCTTGCATTGGAGTTGTATAGTTTACACTTACATTCTAACTCTTTTGTTTACAAATTTGTTGGCTTTGGTCAAGCCTCCCAAATTCTTTGAGCTGTTATCTCCTTATTTAAAAATGAGACTCATCCTTAATCCCTTACAATATTGCTGTGAAGATTGCATATGGCAACCTTTGTGAAGACTTGTAGGGTGCCTGGTGCAGAACTCTGTTCTGCCCTTGGTTAATATCTAAGTGAGAAGTAAGGCAGGAAGCTTGGGTCCTAAGTATACTCTGATTCTGCACATTAATGAAGCTGGGGAACTGCTGCTAAAGGAGGTCTTGAGCTGATTCTCAGATCATTAGATGAATGCAGTGTCACAGCTGGAAGGAACTTAAAATTCATGTTGTCAAAATACCTTCTATATAGGTGAGGCCTCTAGGGCTCTGAGAGGGGAAGGACTTCTGCGGGTCCAGGGCTTCATCTCAGAGCAGAGCGCCAGCTGTATCTTAGAGACGGCACACTTCTTCCTCCCTTGCCAGTGGGTATTCTCAGCTGGGGTGCTAACAGGCAAGCTATTTTGAGCCAGGAGTTGTATAAAGAAAGGCTCACAGCAGTGCCCAGTCTTGGTCTTGCCATTGTGTTGGCATCCTGCGATGCCTCCCTCCTTACAAGGCACTTTGTGTCAGCAGGAATGTGAGGCAAGTTGTGAAATTCAATTAATTCTACAGCCAGCCCACATACCTCCCTCCAGGGCTGGACCAGCCTGGACGATGCAGCACTACCCTCTCTGAAAATGAGGCTTCCTGACCCATCTCCTTCCCTTCTTTCCCTTCTACCAGCCCCTCCTCAGGTCCTCCCCTGCCTTCTCTCAATGTCTTTACAGAAGACAAAGCTCCTCTCTATGGGGATGTGTTTCTGTGTTAAAATACTGTTGCATAGTTAATTTTTATTTGAAATCTCTGGAAGCTTAAATTATAGAATTGCTTTTGTTGAAGTTGGGAGCGAGTGACAAAGATACTCTGTCCTTCTCTCTTGAGTACTAATGGGTAAAAACAAAAAGCACAAATACCTCTCTGACTAATACGTTTCCAGGATGTGCCTGTAATCCTGAAATACAGGAGTGCTAGGTAACTGAAACCAAGATAGCGCCAACAGTTCTCTCTCCTATGAAGGAGGGTGCGAGGGGCAGAGACTTGCCCTGGTTTAATGCATGGGTTGAGAAAGCAGTGAGTCCAATATCCTTATAAGAGACCTAGCTATAAGGAAGTGAGAGAAGGGGAAATCTGATGCCATTTTTGAGGCAAATTAAGTGCTCCTTCAAACCTAGTGAATATCCTGTTCTCTACGTATCGAAAGAGAAAATTTGTAAGAGTGCAGAGAAGAGCTGAAATTTTTCCCTCCAATATTTTCTCCTCCTGAGTAGTAAAATAAAATCCCCTTTCTATGGACAAAGTGAACACAGAAATACTGGATCTACCCTGACAGTGTCTAAAATATTTAAACTGATTTTATTAAATTTGAGAGTTAAGATCAATCAGGATTACAGTTGTCCTTTTAGAGGCTGAAAATCTATGAACTTCTGGAGCAATCCCGTCTGTTCCTTCATGAAGTTGCTCCTCATTAGAGGAGGAAAGCTCAGATATGAATCTCTCACCCGAAGGAAGCTCTGAAATGGGTTATATGGGGCCATTAATTATATTTAATTTTAAGGTCAAATTTTCCCCTTATCAGATATAGTTTACCCGTGATTCTGTTTTCATTCCACATTAAGTCTATCCATATTGTTCAACAGAAAACACTGGAAAAGGTGGTATAATGAACACTGTGTGGTACTAGCATTTCCAAAGCTGAGTTATCCAACTTTAGACCCTTATTTGCCCCACATTTGTGACAATCCCACAAAATCACATAAGAATCACAGTGTTTGTATAGTAACAAAAAGTGCAGAAAATACAAGAAAATCTCTAAATTTTTTTATTAAAATGTTGCTTCTGGAACACAGTACAGGTATAATCTAAATTTACATTGCTAATATCAATCAAAGATCATAGTGGAGATTTCCGGCTATTTAGAGGCTCATAGAAGAGAAAATGGAAAAAAAAAAAAAAAAAAAAAAAGATAGACTATTCTTGGTGTTAGCACCAAAACATCAATTTATCTAGTGAGCAGATTCCAGATGTATGTGGTCTATGATTTATAAAGTTCCCTGCAATGGGAGAAATTTCCTAGAGTTTAATCGTGCCTTAGTTTGTTCTTCATTTTCTGCCTCTTTGAAATGTAAATTTAGTTTTTTATTTGAGATATTTTTACTCTATTAATGTAAGTGTTTGTTGCTGTGAACATCCCTCATAGAACTACTTTTGCCATATCCCATAAATTTTGGTATATTGTGTTTCATTTTGATTTGTGTTGATGTATTTTCAAATTCTAGTTTTTATTTCTTTCTTGACCCAATAGTTGCTCAATAGTATACTGTCTAATTTTTACTTATTTGTGAATTTTCTAGTTTGTCTTCTGTTATTGATTTCTAGTTTTATTCCATTGTGGTCAGAGAAGATACTTGATATAATTTAAATCTTCTTAAGTTTGTTAAGACTTGTTTTGTGTCCTAACACATGATCTATCCTGGAGAAAAGTCTATGTGCACCTGAGAACGATGTGTATTCTGCAGCTGTTGGGTGGAATGTTCTGTATATGCCTGTAGGTCCATTTGGTCTATAGAGCTATTCAAATCTTCTGTTTCCTTTTTGATCTTCCATCTGGAATTTCTGTTGATTATTGAAAGTGGGGTTTTGAAGCCTCCTATTATTACTATATTGCTGCCTACTTCTCCCTTCAGTTCTGTCAATGTTTGCTTTACATACTTGTGTGCTCTGATGTTGGGTGCATATATATTTATAATTGCTTTGTTTTCCTGGTAAATTGATCCTACTATTACTATACAATGTTCTTTTTTGTCTCTTATGGCAGTTTCAAAAGTCTATTTTGTCTGACATATGAATAGCCACCATTGTTCTTTTTGGTTATCATTTAAATGAAATATCTTTTTTTCATCTCTTCACTTTCAGCCTATATGCGTCTTTCAACCTAAAGTGAGTTTCTTGTAGACCATACATCGTTGGGCCTTGTTTGTTTGTTTCTGATCCATTCAGAAAGTCTGTCTTTTGATTGAGGAGTTTAATTCATTTACATTTAAAATAATTATTGATAAAAAATAATTTACTTTTGCCATTTTGTATGTTTTTGATTTTGTATAGAGTATTTTTTCAGGTTTATTGAGGGAAGATTGACAAAAATTGTATACATTTAAGGTATAAAACGTTATATTTTGATATATGTATATTGTGAAATAACTATCACTGTCAAGGTAATTAACATATCCTTCATGTCACCTAGTTACCATATTTATTTTTCTACTGATAATACCTGAGATCTCTACTCTCAGCAAAGCTCAAGTATATGATACATTATTGTCAGCTATAGTCACCAAGCTATACATTAGATATCCAATACTTATTCATCTTATAAAAGAAAGTTTGTATCTTTTGACCAAATGGTCAAAATCAATGGTGGCTATTCTTATACCCCCTTTTTTCCCTTCCTCCATACTCTTTCTCTGTTTTTGATAAGAGCAATTCTAACAGATGAGGTGATATCGCATTGTGATTTTAACTTAGATTTTCCTGATGATTAATGATACTGAGCATCTTCTCATACACCTATTGGCCATTCGTATGTTTCCTTTAAAAAAAAAAAAGGTCTATTAAGGTTCATTAATTGTTCTTTAATGCAGTTTTATACATATATAGATATGAAGATGTATGAGTACCTTATGTATTTTGGATATTAAGCCCTTATCAAATATGGTTTACAAATATGTTATCTCATTCCAAGGGTTGGCTGTTCATTTTGTTAGTTGTTTGCTTTACTATGCAAAACGTTTTTAGTTTGATGTAGCACCACTTGTTCACTTATGCTTCTGCTGTCTGTGCTTTTGGAGTCAAATTTAAAAAATTATTGTCAAGACCAATGTAAAGGAGTTTTCTCCTAAGAGTTTTAAAGTTTCAAGTCTTTCATTTAAGTCTTTAATCAATTTTGAGTAATTTTTTATGTATATTGTAAAGTAGGGTCTAATTTTATTATTTTGTATGTGGATATCCAGTTTTTCCAATACTATTGATTGAAGATTATCCTTTCTCCATTGTGTATGCTTGGCACCTTTGTTAAAAATTAATTGACCGTATATGTTAAGAGGATTCTATTCCATTGCTCTATGTGTCTGTTTTTATGCCAGAAGCATACTGTTTTGATTACTATAGCTAAGTATCATATTTTGAAATCAGGACATGTAGTGCCTCCTGCTTTGTTCTTCTTGCTCAAGATTGCTTTAGCTATTTGGGATCTTTAGTGGTTCCAGGTGAATTTTAGGATTGTTTTTCTATTTATATGAAAAATGCCATTGTAATTTGACATGGATTGCATTAAATCTGTAGATTGTTTTGGTAGTAAGAACTTTTAAGAATATTAATTCTTCTTAATTCATAAGCACAGAATAACTTTTCATTCATTTGTGTCTTCTTCAAGTTTTTTCAATAATGTTTCATATTTTCCAGTGTAAGATCTTTTACCTCCTAGGTTAGACTTATTCCTAAGTGTTTTATGCTTTTCGATGTAATTGTAAATGTGATTGTTTTCTTAAATCTTTTTTGGGGGTAGTTTGTTTTTAGTATGTATAAATACAACTATTTTTGTTGATTGATTTGTTATCGTGGAAACTTACTGAATCCATGTTAGTTTTTACAGTTTAAAAAAATGGATTCTGGAGTTTTCTATACATACAATAATGTCATTTGCTAACGGGGCAGTTTTATTTCTTCCTTTCTTATTTGGATGCCTTTTGTTTATTTTTTGCCTCATTACCCTAGCTAGGACATCCAGTGCTATGTTGAATAGATGTGGTGAAAGTAGACACCCTTGTTTTGTTCTTGATCTTACATGAAAATCTTTCAGCTTTCCAACATTGAATATGATATCTGCTGTGGGGTGTCATATATGGCCTTTATTATGTTGAGGTTGAGGTAACTTACTTCTATACTTAATTTGTTGAGAGTTTTTTATCGTGAAAGGATGTTGAATTTGTCAAATACATTTTCTGCATCTATTGAGATTATTATATTTATTTTTTCCTTCATTTTGTTAATGCAATGTATCAAGATTAGTGATTTGCATATGTTGAACCATTACTACATCCCAGAGAAAAATCCCACTTTATCATGGTGTAAGATCCTTTTAATATACGTTTGAATTCAGTTACTAGTATTTTGTTGAGGATTTGTTGCATTTATGCTCATTAAGAATATTGACCTATAATTTTCTTCTCTTATAGTATTCTTGTCTGGCTTTGGTATTACTGTAATGCTAGCCTAATGAAATAAAATTTGAAGTATTCCCTCCTCTTCAGTTTTTTGGAGAAGTTTGGAAAGGATTGGTGTTAATTTTTCTTTAAATGTTTGGTAAAATTTACTAGCGAAGGCATCTAGTCTTGAATTTTTCTTTGTTGGGAGATTTTTCATTACTCATTCAATCTTTTTACTCATTATTAATCTCTTTAGACATCTATGCCTTCATGATTTAACTTTGGTAGGTTTCATGGATGTAGGAAATTATACATTTCTTTTCAGGTTATTCAATTTGTTGACTTATAATTACTCATAAGTAGTCTCTTCAGATCATTTGTATTTCTGTGGCATCAATTGTAATATCTCCTCTTTCATTTCTGATTTTGTTTATTTGAATTTTTAATCTTTTTTTTCTATTTAGCTAAGAGTTGATCAGTTTTGTTTACATTTTCAAAAAAACCAACTTTTTGTTTTACGTATTTTTTTCTGTTGTTTTCCTAGTCTTTCTTTCATTTATTTCTTCTACGATTGTTATTTCTTTCCTTTTACTACCTTTGGGCTTATTCTGTTCTATTTCTACTTTTTTGAAGTTAAATTTAGCTTGTTTATTTGACATCTTACTTTTCTATAATATAGACATTAATTATCATAAACTTTCCTTTGAAAATGGCTTTTGTTAAAACAAACAGCCCTATTAAAAATTAGGCAAACTATATGAACAGATACTTCTTGAAAGAAGATATAGTAGTGGCCAACAAAGATATGAAAAAAATGTTCATCATCACTAATTATGAGAAATGCAAATCAAAACCACAATGAGATAATATCTTACACAAATCAGAATGACTTTTGTTACAAAGTAAAAAAAAATAACAGATGTTGACGAGGTTATGGAGTAAAGGGGACACTTATACGCTGTTGGTGGAAAAGTAAATTAATCTAGCTACTGTGGAGAACAGTTTGAAGATTTCTGACAGAACTAAGAGTTGAACTACTATTTGATCTAATAATCCCATTACTAGGTATAAACTCAAAGAAAAATGAAATGTTCTATTCACAATGGCTAAGACATGGAATCAACCCAGGTGCCTATCAATGGTGAACTGCATAGGTTGGGTGCAGTGGCTCACATCTGTAATCCCAGCACTTTGGGAGGCCGAGACGGACAGATCACCAGGTCAGGAAATCAAGACCATCCTGGCTAACATGGTGAAACCCCGTCTCTACTAAAAATACAAAAGATTAGCCAGGCGCAGTGGCGGGTGCCTGTAGTCCCAGCTACTTGGGAGGCTGAGGCAGGAGAATGGCGTGAATCTGGGAGGCAGAGCTTGCACTGAGCAGAGATAGAGCCACTGCACTCCAGCCTGGGCAACAGAGTGAGACTCTGTCTCAAAAAAAAAAAAAAAATTGTGGACTGGATAGAGAAAATGCAGTACATATACACCAGGGAATACTATGCAGCCTTAAAGAAGAACAAAATCATGTCCTTTGCAGCAACATGGGTATAGCTGCAAGTTATTATCCTAGGTGAACTAATGCAGAAACAGAAAACCAAATACCACATGTTCTCACTTATAAGTGTGAGCTAAACTTTGGGTACACTTGGACACAATTATGTGAACAATAGAAGGGCCTACTAGAGATGGAGACAGGGAAGGGAGCAAAGGCTGAAAAACTACTTCTTGGGTACTATGCTCACCACCTGGGTGATGGATTCAATCACTCTGAGCCTCAGCATCATGCACTATAACTTTGTAACAAATCTGCATGTGTACCCCGATTCTAAAATAAAAGTTGAAGAAAAACCCTGCTTTGGCTGTATATCTCATATATTTTGTTTCCATTTTTATTTGTCTCAATATATATTTTAATTTTGCTTTTAATTTAATCTTTGAGTTATTGGTTGTTCAGCAGGGTGTTGTTTAATTTCCACATATTTGTAATTTTTCTGGCTTTGTCCGTGTGTTATTTATTTCTAGTTTCATACCATTGTGCTCTGAAAAAAAATGCTTGATATGATTTCAATCTTCTTAAATTTGTTAAGACTTGTTTTCTGACCTAACATATGATCTATCCTGGAAAATGTTTCATGTATGCTTGAGAAGAATGTTTATTCTGCTGCTATTGAATGAAATTTTCTGTATAGAGTTGAGTCCTCATTCAAAGTTATCGATAGGTTCTTGGAAACTGTGACTTTAAGTAAAACAGTGGATTGTATAATGAAATCAATTTTACCATAAGCTAATTAATATTTAAAAAGTCAAGTTCCTATAGCATACTGTATGTAATTTTACTTAGAGCTGATATGAAGATTTACTGTATGTCTGTCAGGTGTATTTGTTCTAAAGTATATTTCAAGTCCATTGTTCCTTTATTTTCTATCTGCATAGAATTTCCATTATTTAAAGTGAGGCATCAAAGTCATCTACTATTACTCCGTTGCTATCTATTTCTCCCTTCAGATCTGCTAATATTTGCTTTATATGTTTAGATTCTCCCAAGTTGGTTGTAGATAGATAGATAGATAGATAAGATAGATGATAGATAGACAAATGTTTATATAAACATTTGATGAATTGACCTCTTTACCAATATATAATAACATTCTTTGTCTTTTGTCAGAATTTTTAACAAACAGATTATTTTATCTGATATAAATATGGCTGCCCTTCTTCTATTTTGGTTTCCATTTGCATAGGACATCTTTTTTCATCTATTTACTTTTAGTTTATGCATGACCTTAGTGAAGTAATTCTTTTGTAGGCAGTATATAGTTGGGTCTTGTTTATTAATTTATTCATCCATTCTATGCCTTTTGATTAAGTAATTCAAACCATTAACATTTAAAGTAATTATCAATAGAGAAAAATTTATCATCGCCATTTTGTTAGCTGTTTTCCATTAGCCATGTAGTTCTTTTGCCTGTCTTTTCCTCTCGCTGTCATCTTTGTGTTTTGTTCATTTATATATTATTATACTTTGATTCTTTTCTCTCTTTCTTGTGTGTAACATCTATAGGTATTTTTGTGTGTGCAAATACTTTGGGGATTATATAAAATGACATATTTGTAACAGACTATTTGAAGCTGACAACAACTTAAATTCAGTCACACACAAAGACTTCACTTTAACTTCTCCTCTTCCCACTGTTTATGTTATTATTGTTATACTTTACATTTATTTATATTGTGTATCTTTTAACATATTTATAGTTATGCTTATTTGTAATACTTTTGTCTTTTAACTTTAATAATATAATTAAAAGTTACTTAACCACCACAATTATAGTAGAATATATTCCATGTTTGTTAATATATTCACTGTTATTAATGAGTTTCATACTTCCTTATGTTATTGTAAGAAATAACAAAATTTACAGTAAAAATAAATAAAATAGAAAATAGTAAAAAAGCATAGATGTGAAAAAATAAAAATGTCTAAAAAGGAAAATCAATTTAAAAATAAATGAAACTGAGAGTTTTTTTAAAGACAAAATTGACAAACAGGTAGACTAACTAAGATAACAGAATAAAAGATAAAAGTCACATGATTATATCAATAAATGCAGAAAAATGTATTTTGTCATTTGACTAAGTTTAATAACTTTTCATTATTAAAAACTCATAATAATTAGGCAAAGAAGGAAAAACCTTAATGTAATGAAGGTCATATGTGAAGAGTTCACAACTAATATAATGCTCAACAGTAAAAGACTAAAAGTTTTTGCTCTGAAATAAGAAACAAAGAGAGGATATCCACTCTTGCCACATCAATTCAACATAGTACTGGAAGTCTTCGCCAGAGCAATTAGACAAGAAAAAAAGTAAGTGGCATACTAATTGAAAAGGAAGAAGTGAAATTGCCCATACTTGCAGATAACATTATATATATATATATAATCCAAAAAAATGTTAGGGCTTATGAAGAATTCAGTAAAGTTGCAGAATACAAAATCAACAAACAATTGTTAGTGTCTCTACACACTAACAATGAACTATCTGAAAAGGAAATTAAGAAAAATGTCCTATTACAATACAATCAAAAGAGTTAAATGCCTAGGAATAAAGTTTTATCAACCAAAAGACTTAATATTGTAAAAACATTCATATTCACTAAAGCAATCTACAGATTTAATGCAATCACTATCAGAATCCCAGTGACTTCTTTATAGACATTTTTTAAAATTCTACAATTAGTATGGCATCCTTAAAGAACATAAATAGCCAATGAATCTTGAGAAACACCAAAGTAGAAGACAACACATGGCCTGATTTAAAAAAAATATATACTACAAAGCAACAGTAATCAAAACAGTATGCTACTGGCATAAACGCAGACATACAAAACAAAGAATAAAATAGAGGCCCTAGAAATAAATCTGTACATATGATCGACTCATCTTTGACAAGGCTGCTAAGAATATACAATGGAGAAAGGACAGTCTTTTCAACAAAAGACATTGGGAAAACCAGATTTCCACATGCAAAAGAATGGAATTGAACCCAATTTTACATCATACACACAAAAAACTCAAGTCAAAATGGATTAAAGACTGAAACATAACACCTAAAACTATAATACTACTATAAAAAAACATAGTGAAAAAACTTCATGTCATTGGTCTCAGCAATTATTTCATGAATAATACAACAAAAGACAAAGAACACAACCAAAAATAAGTAAGTGGGGCTATGTCAAAATTAAAAGCTTCTCTAGAGAAAATAAATCAATAAACAGAATGAAAAGAACACCTACAGAATGGGAAAAAATTGCAAATCATTTTTCTGATAATTATTTATTATCCAAAATATATAAGAAACTCCTGGAACTCAATAGTAAAGTAACAGATATAACCAGGTTAAACAATGGGCTACAAACTTACCCCAAGAAGATACACAACTGGCCAACAGATATATGAAAGATGCTCAACATCACTAATTATCAAGAAAATGCAAATCCAAGCTGCAATGAGGTATCAACTCATAACTGTCAGGATAGCTATTATCAAAGAATGGCTACTATTAAAAAGACAAAAAACAACAGATGCTGGTAAGGACACAGAGAACTGGAAGTTCTTGTACACAATTGGCAGGAATGTAATTAGTACAGCTACTACATAAAACAGTATGGAAGTTTATGGAAAAACTAAAAATAGAACTACCATATAATACAACACTCTCATTTCTGGGTATCTATCCAAATAATTAGAATTAGTGTCTTGAAGAGATACTAGCACTCATATTTATTGCAGTACTATTTACAATAAAGTTGTGGAAACAACTTTATTGTCTGTTGATAAATAAATGGGTAAAGAAAATGTGTTATATACATAAAATACAGTACCATTCAGCCTTAAAAAAAAGGAAATTCTGCAATATGCAACAACATGGATGAACTTTGAGAACACAGTAATAAGTGAAATAAGCCAGCCACAGAAAGACATATATTGTGTGATTACCTTACTCTGAGGTTTCTAAAATAGTCAAATTAATAGAATCAAGGAGTGGTGGTCATTGCCAGGAACTGGGGGAAGAGTAAATACGGAATTTCTAATCAATGGGTATAAAGTTTTAGTTAAGCAAGATAAATAAGCTCCGGAGAGCTGCTGCACAACATTGCCCCTATAGTAAAAAATAATTCATTAGACACTTAAAATATGGTTAACCAGATAGATCTCATGTTAACTGTCCTTACCAAAATACACCTTTTCGAGTTTAATTTTATAATTGTGAATGAGCACTTTCTTAGCTTGAAAAAAGTTAATTCATACTTTTTCTTAAAAGTATATATTCAAAACATTGCTATTTTTGAAATATTTAGAAACTTGTTATGGTGACACCCTAAATTATTAGGTACAATTGGACGCTTATATTTTCTCCTCACATTCACTTAAAATACCTTTATTTCTGTTTTCCTTTTATCCCTAGTTTCTGAGTGGGGACTCTGTCTTGTGGCCCTATTTTTCTGTGTAACAAGGTAATCTATTTTTTTTTTTTTTTTTTGGCAAGAAACTCTAGGGATAAGTTTCATTTCCTTATATTTCACATGTCCCAAATTTTTACTCTTATTTCTATAACTACCCCAATACAATCTTAGAGAATTCATCTTTTTAGTTCTACATGAATTCATAAACTTCTGAGTTTTTCTTTAAGAAATACTAATTAACCTAAATAATGGCCATAAATTCCCACTTTGGTTCACAGTGGCTGCCATGCACCCCTCATCTAAGGGGTCTTCCCTCATCTAAGAAAGGAGAGGGCACCTGCCAGGCAAATGAGAAAAACTCATTCATTGACAAATATTTATGAATGCCTTTCATAAATGCCTTTATGATCCCTTCAACAGACATCTATGAAGTGTCAATTCTGTTCCAGATGCTGGAGATATATCAATTAAGAACAGCCAAAATATCCTGCCCTCCTGGAGGTTATATTCCAATGAGGAGAAGAACAGAAAATAACCAAAACAATCAAGTAAATGCCTGTTGCATGTTAAAGTATACATATTATGAGGAAAAATGAAGCAGGTTAGAAATTGTCGAGTAGTTGTAGATTTCCATGTAAATGTAGTCAGGGAAAGCATTACTCAGACAGTGACATTTGAAAACAAATGTAGATAATATCAGGGGAGAAGGCTGAGACCCTCAGACGCACTTACACACTGACACTATGGACAGGTAGAAGAGAAAGCAAAGGCCAGAAGCTAACTTATTATGACCTGACATTGGGCAGTTGCAAAAGTTACCCTAAAGCTACAATTAGGTGGCAAAAATAAATCACATTGTCAGAATCAGCCCAACTACAAAGTAAGAATAAATTATGGAGTGGAGAAAGGGGACTATGGTGAATAAGAAAGCTATCAGTGAGTACATATTAGATATTTATTATGCTCAGACCTGTGCTACATACTTTAAAAAGATATCTCATTTCATGCACTAATAACTTTTGGAGATAAATAGGCTTAGCCCCCCTTTGTCAGTTTAGAAAAATGAGACACAGAATGGGTAAGTGACTTACCCATTTGTCCCATAATGTCCTTTGTATAGTTATTTTCTCAGTTTAGTAATCCAATATTAAAGGCATTGCATTTAATTGTCATGAGTCTTCAGTCTCTAATATGAAATATTCTAACACTGCAAGCATAGTGTTAGAATATCCATCAATTTGTGTTTGTCTGATGTCTTCTCATCATTTTATTTATTTATGTTTTTATTATTACTTGTCACTTGTGGAACAGAAGCAATACTGTATACTTCTCAATGCATTTATATCAAATATATGATTCTAGATTATCCAATATTAGTTATGTTAACTCTAATCACTTGGTTAACATGGTAATTCACCAGACTTCTCAACTGTGAAATTACTTTTTTTTCCCTTTTGTAAAAAAATAAATTGTGGGAAGAAACTTTGAGACTATGTAAGTATCCTTTTCCCCATGAAACATTTATTCACTAGTTGTAGTACAAGTGGGGATTATCTAACTTTATTATTAATTCTGTATTTAGCATCATGTTAAGGGTTTTCCTTCTCCTGCACTAGACCAGATCAATCACTTTTCTTATGTGTGTGTACGTGGGTAAACGTGTGCACACTCATGCGCATATGTGCACATGTATATGTATGGATACACAATTGTCAAGTTGGTATCCTGTATACTCTGGCAGATAGTGCTTTTGTCTGTGTCTTAAGTGGCTTTGAATGCCTGTTTAGATTTGAGGTATTTTTTCCTGTTTAAGGGATTTGGAAGTCTTGATTTCACGGTATTATCATGAGCTCATTCACTGGGATCTGATGTGGAAAATTTTTCTCCACTTGGACAAGGATGTGATCAATATCTGAAATCCCACAAGTCTATCACCTCTTGTTTGAGTCCTCCTTTCTTTGAATTCACACAGAATCTGCAGCACTGCATCTGTTGAATGGATAAAATCTGGGTTGCCACGCTCAGAATGGCAGCATGGAGAATAATCCCTGGCCCCAGCAAGCCTCAGCTACCTGCAAGCCTGGTATGTGCTTTCCACCGCCAAACTTAACTGATCACCCAATGACAAAGGCAAAGAATGGCTAGACCAGTCAACAAGCAGCCTTGAAATGGAGTAGAGACTTACCTTTTTAAAATTTTGATCTGTAGTCCAGAGAGAATCTAAGATAAAATTTATTATAAATATAAATATATCACAGTGAACCTGGCAGCATAAAGATTATGCCTCATGCAAAGATGCTCAACGTGATGCCTTGTCTAGTGGCATCACTAAGCCTCTGATAGCTCACTGGGCTATACTCCATCATGGTGGTAAACAGCTCTATCCAGATTCTTTTGTGAAATCCTAGAATTAGCCAAAACTTTCTGCCTCATGTTCTTGCAACTTTTTATTCTATAATAAAATGCATGTCTTCTCTGAACTCCATACTGTTTTAGAGTTTCTGCTTCCAAAATCCACCTTCATGCTGTTGCACTTCCTCTAGCACTGGAGCCTTTAAGGTCTTGCTATATGTTAAACCAGCACATGCCCATCATCAAAGTCCTCACTGAGTCTTGCCTCTACCTGATAAAACTAACCTTCCATATACCCTGCTGATGCTGATTTATGGCAGTCTTCATCAGCAGATGCTCACTCCGAGGTAGGAAGCCCTCACTGCCTCTTCCAAATTATTTCTCTGAACCCAAATAAACCATTCCTCTCATCTTAGGTAGTAGTTAAGTGTGCAAAACCAGAGGTTGGATGGCCTGAATAAAATACTGCTATACCCCTTACTTAACAGTTATTTGACTCACTTTTATAGTGCTCACCTGTAAAGTGAAGAAAATAACGTAGATATGCATATACCCATATAGATATTTTGAAAATTAAATTAATGTATATATCCATACCTGGCTCTTAGAAGACACTTAATAAACACTAGCAACTATAAT
Source organism: Theropithecus gelada (assembly GCF_003255815.1). NCBI lineage: Eukaryota > Metazoa > Chordata > Mammalia > Primates > Cercopithecidae > Theropithecus > Theropithecus gelada. The sequence continues at coordinate 48,846,806 of NC_037677.1, forward strand.
AGTTATCAAAGCTGATGACATTCAACCAAAAAACTTTCTAATTCTCCCTTTCTACTATTTGTTTGGTCACATATTACAATTCAAGCAACTTGGGCACCTAGTCTAGCCTTCTACCCTACCCTAAGACCTGATTTTACTTTAGGTCACATGCAGAAATAGCCATCCAACTTCCTGACATCTAGGATCTTTCAACTTCTGGAACTTGCTACGCTCTGAATGTAAAGTTCTATGTCTTCTGCCATCTAGATGCCTCACCTCATCTTTCAATGTAATAAGGCAGAAGACCCTCAATTTTCCATGCTCTTCTATCTATCGATGTCTTCTCAGGTTCACTTCTTTTTCTATATTCTCACCAATAGCCTCATCTTCTTCTCCCTCTTCCCCTCCATAATACCATGAGCTTGAGTAAATAAAAATATGTGCCTTCCTTTTCTCTTGCATTGTGACTGCTTGGTATATCTAGAGAACATTAGATAATCCTAGAAATGGGTGATTTTGAATTTCTGGCCTCCAGAACTGCGAGTCACAAATTTCTGTTGCTTTAAGCCATCTGGTTTGTGGTACATTTTTAAAAGTAGTAACCTGGAGAACAAATACAAACAAGGTCAGAAACTTTTATATACGTGCATTTAGCTTGTAACTCAGGGCAGGGCACAAGGTAAGTTCTCAGGAAATTATTGTGGAATGCGTGGTCAAAGCAAGATGGAGATACTGCATGCAAGCTTGTTACTAGGACAAGGATTGATTACTGGAGGAAAGGGGCAATTTTTAGTCTAGTTTGCTGAGTGTGATGAAGATTGAGCCCAAAAGATTAGATTAGATGAAGTACATGGTAGCCCCATTTATGGCCTAACGAGAGCCTTCTTCACAAGCAGGACTCTACAGGATAGAAAGATACTTTTCCTACTTCGGTGTCATGGAGAGAGTTGGGTGGATGCGCAAATGTGGGAGAAAAAAGAGTTGTAGCATCATATCTGGAACTGAGAAGTAATGTGACCAATGTCTGTGGTTGGAGGAAGATCGCAGAGTCATAGTATCAAGTCAAGCAGTAGGAGAAGTAGGTGGTTCATTCCCAATATGAGTGGGGATCTAGCATAAGGAGGAGAAGAGGAGAAGGATGCCAATTAGCTATCAGGTAAATATATTGAACACAGATAAAATAAGCACAGCAGAAACCTGTGGGAAGAGAGGAGAAAGAATTTGTTACTGTATTTCTCATAATTATTTTATTGGAGGAAACAATCTCTGCTTCATTTGGACTTTATCTTCACGAAATTACATGTCATTTATGATTCAATTTCCTTTATTCAGAGGCCCCTAAGATTTGGAATGTGGATGAGATTTCACTTTTTGGCACCCAGGAAAACTTAAGCTCTTTAAGTTACATGGAAATTTGGCTAAAAACACTAAGCCAAAAGTTTGCTTACAAGCCAAGCACTGTCATCCTATTCTGTGTTTGTTTCACTAGTAAACGTTATTAAAGGGGAACATTTGTTTGAAACTTCTGGTCAGTTATTTTTCTGCTCCTTTTGGTTGCTTTGTGTTTTTGCAAATCATCTCTGGGCTAGAAGCCATTCTTGCTTTTTTTTTTTGCTAGAACTCTAAATCCAAACAAAGATGCTGTTTGGCATGATCACACATGAAGCCATCTCAATAATTAGTACAGCCAATGTATTCAAGCCAAACAAGAGAACTGCTGGACTGTAATCTGGTGGACATGTTGAAGATGACACCATCCATAAATCTGTTGTGTTCTACCTTAGGGACCAGTGGCAAGAGAAACCCGTCAGAGTTTCCCTTTAAGTCTCTGGAAATCTAATCTGGAAATTCTGATTTATCGCAACACCTCCTAATTTGTTGATGAATTGCATTCAGAAGTGTCCTTACTGCTGATATGCTATGTTTGGCAAATTGAGCAAAGAGAAATTCAGGACTTAAGATTGGTTTGCCATAAGACAGGCTGAAATATGAGAGGGATTAGATAGAATATGAATGAAAATAAGGATAGGGATACTGGGAAGGGAATATAGGTGTGGAATTCAAGTTGCTCGAACAAGAGACTTGGGGACATCAATGAAAATGGAAGGGAAATTGTGGATAACAGAATTCTCGTGAAGTTGTAATAATTCAGTATTACTAGATTGCAAAAATAAGATAAAAAAGGCATATTATGTTCTTATTAGGTCTACACTGCTGTAAGTGCATATATTGACTCATTTGATTGCCATGACTAGGCTATGACTATCATTTTCATTTACAGATGAAGAAATTAAAGCAAGGTCAGGCAGCTACAGAATAGCAATTCTGGGACCACAGACTTCATATGGCTCCAGAATCCATTCTGTTAACCTCCAAGTGATATTATTCCTCATAATGTGTATTTATTTATATTTGTTTAGTGGGCATTAGAGATAACATGGTGATCCATTTTTGGCACCCTGTGGTTGTTAACTCAAGGTCAGGAATTAGGCATAAATGGATCAGGGTTAAGGAGGGTGATAGGCTGATCATATAATTTATGGAATTAAAATTATATCATTTTGAAATATTTATCAATTGATTATTAATTGAATTTATTGTATTGGTAGATGTGTAAAATGACTATTTATAATGATTTTCTGTAACTTTTTCTAAAACATAATAATATGCTTTTGTATACATTAAAGCAACATAAAATAAACCTTTTATTGATTATCTAAAATTACAAGAAACAAAAAATATTTTATTCTTGGCAAACACTTGTATCCTCATGAATTTTGTAGCTTACTTGTGTCATAGGTATTTTTCAGAAGATTTTATTTTTAATATGTACTTATTAAATATTTTAATAATAAAATGTCTAAAATGTTTTCAAAGTTGCCTTTTACAAGTAAAACATTTCAAACTGTTGACATTTTCAATTAATCTTTCTTTGTAGACCACAATTTTTTTAAATGAAAAAGTACTCCCTCTTTACAAGTGCTGAGAAACTTTATAATTTCAGAGAAAATACTGATAAATAGAGGTTAGTCATAATTCTATTTTTGTAATACTCTTGAAATTAATTTTGTCTAATGTAAGTATAGCTATTTCTGCTCTTTCTTGGTTTCCATTGGTATGGAACATATTTTTTTCATCTTTTTATTTACAGTCTATGTATGTCTTTATAAGTGAAGATAACAGATCAATGGGTCCTGTTTTTTCATCCATTCACCCAATCTATGTCTTTTTATCAAGGAGTTTAGTCCATTTACATTTAATGTTATTATTGGTAAGTAAGGACTTGCTTCTGACATTTTGATATTTGTATTATGGGAATTTTGTGGTATGCTCTTTCTTCTTTCATTCCTTCCTGTCTTCTGTTAGTAAATACAATTTTCTCTGGTGATACAATTTAGTTTCTTGCATTCTATTTTTTACAGATTTGTTGTATGCTTTTTGGTTTCAGATGGCCATGAGGCTTGCAAGTACTATCTTATAACCAATTAATTTAAACTGACAACAACTTATCATTGTTTACATAAACAAAGAAGCAAAAAGAAAACTAATAAAGCCTCTAAGCCTTAAAGCATTTTACCCCCACTTTTATTTATTTATTTTTTGCTTCTGTTTAGATCTTATTATACTGTCTATGTCTTGAAAGTTGTGATATTTTTTACTGGTTCATCATTTGGCCTTTCTACTTACAATAATAGAAGTTTACACACCACAATTACAGTGTTATAATATAATACTCACTGGTACTTACTATCGTTGTTGAGTTTTGTACTTTCAAGTGATTACTTTTTGCTTCATTAATGTTCTTTTCTTTCTACTTGAAGTACTCCTTTTAGCATTTCTTGTAGGACAGGTCTGCGGATAAAATTCCTCAATTTTTTTTGTCTGGTAAAGTCTTTATTTCTCCTTCATGTTTAAAAGATATTTTTTGCCAGATATGCTACTCTAGGATACAAGTTATTTTCTTTTTTTCTTTAGCACTTAAATATGTCATGCCACTGTCTCTTGGCCTGTAAGATTTTCACTGAAGTCTTCTGCTAGATGTATTGAACATCCATTGTATTGTATTTGTTTCTTTTCTCTTGCTGCTTTTAAGAACTTTTGTTTATCCTTGACCTTTAATTATTAAATGCCTTGAGCTAGTCTTTGGGTTAAATCAGCTTGATGTTCTATAACCTTCTTGTTCTTCAATATTGGTATTTTTCTCTAGGTTTGGAATGTTCTCTGTTATTATCTCCCTGAAGAAGTTTTCTACCCCTATTTTCTTCTCTGCTTCTTCTTTAAGGTCAATAACTCTTAGATTTGCCCTTTTTAGGCCATTTTCTCTATACTGGAGGCATACTTCATTGTTTTTTATTCTTTTGTCTTTTGTCTCCTGTGACTATGTATTTTCAAACAGCCAGTCTTCAAGCTCACTAATTCTTTCTCCTGCTTGATGAGCTCTGGTATTAAAGGAAGGACTCTGATATATTCTTCAGTATGTCAACTGTATTTTTCAGCTCCAGAATTTCTGCTTGATTCTTTTTAAATTATGTCTATCTATTTGTTAAAATTTTCTGATAAAATTCTGAAATCCTTCTCTGTGTTATCTTCAATTTCTTTGAGTTTCCTCAACACAACTATTTTAAATTCTGTCTGAAAGGCCACGTATCTCTGTTTCTCCAAGATTGGTCCCTGGTGACTTATTTAGTTTATTTCCTGGAATGTCTTGATACTTGTAGTTGTTCATCTGTGTCTGGGCATTCAAGAGTTAGGTATTTATTTTAGTCTTCACTGTTGGGGCTTGTTTGTACCTGTTGTTCTTGGGAAGGCTTCCCAGACACTCAAAACAACTTGGGTGTTGTGATCTAAGCTGTATCTACTTTAGGGGGTACCCCAAGTCCAGTAACATTGTGGTTTTTGCAGACTATTTGAGGTGTCATCTGGATGGTCTTGGACAGATCTGGGAGAATTCTCTGGAATACCAGGCAGTGACTCTTGTCTTCAACCCTTATTTTCTCCCAAACAAAGATCTCTCTCTCTCTCTGTCTCTCTCTCTCTCTCCCCCCACTCCTCAGCCACCTACAGCTGAATGTGGAGTGACATAAGTGCCCTTGTGGTCACTGCCACTGTGACTGTGCTGGGTCAGACCCGAAGCCAGCACAGCACTGGGTCTTGTCCAATGCCTGCTATAACCACTCTCTGGCTACTGCCAATTTTCTCTCAAGGCCCTGGGGCTCTACAATCAGCAGGTGGAAAAGCCAGCCAGGCTAGTGTACTTCCCTTGAGGGTGATGGGTTCCCCCAGGTCATGGGTGTGTCCAAAGGTGCCATCCAGGAGTCAGCAACTAGAGTCAAAAATGTTACAAGTCTACTTGGTACTGCAGCTGAGCTAGTTCACAGACCACAAGATGCAGTCCTTCCCACTCTTTCTTCTCCTTTCCAAATGCAGAGGAGCCTCACTCCATGGCCACCACCACCAAAGGCCCACAAGGAGTACTTCCAGACTACCACTGATGTCCCCTTAAGACCCAAGGTCTCTTAAGTCAGCTTGTAGGCCTGGCCTGGGATTCATCCTTTATGGCAGTGGGCCCCCTCCAGCCCAGGGCAGCTCCAGAAATGCTGTCTAAGAATTAAGTCCTGGAGTCAGGGATCCCAACAAACTTCTTGGTGCTCTGTTCTCTGTAACTGAACTGGTACCTGAAGCCAACAAATCTCAGAGGTTTACCCAAGGCCCTTGATGAAGTACCTGAGTATCACTGCTAGTTATTCAGGGCACAAGGGCTCTTCAGTTAGCATATGATGAATGCTGTGAGGACTGGGTTCTTTCCTTCTGGCTCAGAGTGTGTCTAGAAATGTCACCCAGGAGGTAGGGCTTGGATTGGGGGTCTCATGACTCTGAATGGTACCCTGTGCTGCTGTGGCTAAGTTGGTATCCAAGATGCAAGACAAAGTGGTCCCCACTCTTCCCTCTCCTCTCCTCAAGTGGAATGAAGGAGTCTCTTTTGGAACCACAAACTGTGTAGGCTAGGGTAAGAAAAGGAGTGATGTCAGCACTCCCTTAGCCACCCCAGCATCTCAGTTGGTCATGTGCATTCCCAGTCCACTGTCTCTGGATCAGTTCAGCACTAAGATTCACCTAAGAGTTGTAGTCTGTGTGGTCTAGGCTGCCTTTCAAGTTTACTTAGGGCCTCAGAGCACTTTAGTTCATGGTATGACATTTGTAGGAACTCAGTTTCTGACCAATGGGATTGGTGATTCCCTCTGGCTAGGGCTAGTTTAAATGTTCCCTCTGTGGATGAACATTAGATATGTTTAGTCTGGTTTTCCTTTCTGGTTTAACAGACAGCATCGAGTTCAATGCCTCACAATTGCTGTGCTCTCCCTCTCCCAGCACACAGAAACACTCTGCACCACACTGGTGCACCACACTGGTGCACCACACTGGTCAGTGGGGTGGTGGTGGAGTGATTCAAGACTGTTTTCTCTACCTGTTTAGTGCCTTTTCCAGTGATAAGAAGTTAAAACCAGGTAGTATGAGTGCTCACTTAGTTTTTGGTCCTTATGAAGGTGATTTGTGTGTGTGTGTGTGTGTGTGGAGATAGTTGTTAAATTGGTGTTTTTGGTGGGGGAGTTGACTGGTGGAGCCTTCTGTTCCACCATCTTTCTCTGCCTAGATATGAAATCTTAAAGCTTCAAAATAATCTCTTTGACTTTATGTACTTCATCCTGGACACATTGATGTAAGGAGTAGGAGGTTCCCAATATCTTGGACAGCCCCACCCCCAAGCTTTGCTTGGTGTAGCCCATTTGGCTACTCTTATGGGTTGGACTCAAATGCCTGTGGCTCTTCTAGGCTAAAGTTCCACACTGCGAAAGGCTTTATAATGCTAGGTCTGGAGGGTGATGGCCATGCTTATATGACTCCATAGGTCCTTACCTAGTAGAGGCATTCTGTGGTGGCTCCACTTCTGTGGCAGGCTTGTGCCTGGGCACCTGGGCTTTCTAACCCATCCTCTGAAATCTGGTTGAAAACCACCAAGCTTCTCCCATTCTTGCATTCTGGGTGGATGCCTGCAGACTCAGAACCATGAGGATGCTGCCAAGGCTTACTGCTTTACCTCTCTAGAGCAGGTGGTCCAAGCAGTACCTGGGGCAGTTGAGTCTTAGCTGGAGCCAGAGTAACTGAGATGTGATAAGAAGTATCAGGGCAGCACAATGAAGTAGCATGCCAGGCCCATCCCCTGAAACCATTCTGTCCTTCTAGGCCTCTGGGCCTGTGACGGGAAAGGTGACTTTGAAGATTTCTGAAATGTCTTCAGGTCCTTTTTATCATTGTTTTTATTATTAGCACCTGGATCCCTTTTATCTGTGCTAATCTCTCTAGCAAGTGGTTGCTCCACAGCGCCCTCAGGTTACTCTCATAAAAATCTTCTTTCCTTCTCTACTACAGAGCTAGTCTGCTAATTTTTCACATGTTAACGCTCTGTTCTCTTCTTAATCATAAATTCCACCTCTAGGTTTTTGTTTTGTTTTGTTTTGTTTTTTTGCTGCTGTATCTGATTGCAAGCTGTAAAAAGTAGCCATGCAACTTCTTGAACACTTATGTTTTTCTTCTGCCAGTTACCCCAGGTCATCACTCTTAAGTTCAGCTTTCCACAGAGCCTGCAACATGGACACAATGCAGCCAAGATTTTCATCACAGTGTAACAAGAGTGACCTTTGCTCCAGTTTCCAATAAGTTTCTCATTTCTGTCTGACACCTCATTAGCATGGCCTTTACTGTCTATATTTCTATTAGGATTTTGGTTACAACCACTTAACCAATTTCCAAAAGGTTCCAAACTTTTATTTTTTGTCTTCTTCTGAGCTCTCCAAACTCTTTCAACAGCCCATTACCCAGTTGTAAAGGCACTTCACATTTGCAGGTATCCTATAGCAACACCTCAGTATTCATCACCAATTTTCTGTCCTAGTTCATTTTGTGTTGCTATAAATGAACACTTGAGACTGGGTAATTCACATAGAAAAAAGTTTTGTTTGGCTCATAGTTCTTCAGACTATACAAGAAGCATGGTACCAGTGTCTGTATTTGGTGAGGGCCTCAGGAAGTTTCCACTAATGATGTAAGGTGAAGGAGTGCCCACATGTTCAGGAGGTGCTAGGCTCTTTTTATCAACCAGCTTTTGTGGAAACTAAAATATGAGAACTCACTTACCCAGTCTTCGTTGCTGGTGGGAGGGTATTAATCTATTCATGAGAGATCCACCTCCATGACCCAAAAACCTCCCATTAGACTCCATCTCCAACATTAGGAATCAAATTTCAACATGAAATTTGGAGGGGACACACTTACAAATTATAGCACTACAGCTTACAGTCTTTTATTATTATTATATTTTTATTTTTACTTCTTTTGTTTTTAGAGACATGGTCTTGCTATTTTACTCAGGGTGGCCTAACCTCCTGGGCTCAAGTGATTCTCCAACTTCAGCCTTCTGAGTAGCTATGATTCCAGGTGCATGGCACCATGCCCAGCTCTCTTTTCAGATTAGTTTTGTGCTGGAGCACTTTTTCAATGCTATGCTAGGTTTCTTTCTCTGAGCCTAGAGATTAGCCAGTGGTTTTCTCAAATCTTTTCTGAGCATGCATTCTACTCTGGTTATGCACATGGTGTTTTTGAAAGTCCTAATCCCCTCCCACTCCCAAAAAACTCCCCCCTAGATCTTCCTACAGACTTTAGGTGATCTATTATGTGTCTCAATTTTGTGTCTTAATTTTTATCTCAGGTGATAGCAAGTTTTTCCTTCATTTTACATTTTCTAGCACTGCCGGTGACTTTTCTATCTTGTATGAGTTCTGAATTAGGCCAAACAGAAATGAGGGACTTGTATAAGTTCTTCAGGTAACTCCCAGGCATTTTAGAACACAAACACAATAACTCATTAAAAGGTCTTCTTTGCTCCTTCTGGAAGCATAAACCGGGGTCCCCTCCTGGAAATGCAGGTTGTTTTCTTCAAAACCACCTCTATCTTGGGAGGGTTTACAAGGCCAAGTAAAAATACCATGATGTTTCTCTACTATTTTCAAGTTATCTCTTTGTTTATTCAGCATTTGCTTAGTTTCTGTAAACTTTTAACTATTTTTTAAGAGCTCCAGCAAATTTGGATCTTACAGTTTCTGCTTGGTTTTCAATGTTTCCGTGGAGGCAGAAAAGCTCGTAGCTACAAACTTTACCATTTTGCTCACGTCACTCATCAAGTATTTTTCTTTGGAAAAAAGGTTTCTGGGCTTTTTTTTTTTTTTTCTGGAACCTAGTAGTAATTGTATATATGGTAATGAGACTCTTGCTATGTAATCCATCACAGTGTAATACTTGCAGTTTTGTTTTTGTTTTTGTTTTTGTTTTGAGACAGAATCTTGCTTTATTGCTCAGCCTGGAGTGCAGTGGCAGGATCATGGGTCACTGCAACCTTGATCTCCTGGGCTCAAGTGATTCAAGTGATTCTCCTGCCTCAGCTTCTTAAGTAGTTGGGACCACTGGTACATGCCACCATGCCCAATTCTTTTCTTTTCTTTCTTTCTTTTTTTTTTTTTATTTTTTGTAGAGACAAGATCTTACTGTGTTGCCTAGGCTGGTCTCAAACTTCTGTGCTCAGGTAATCCTCCCACCTCAGCCTTCCAAATTGCTGGAATTACAGGTGTCAGCCACTGGGCAAAAACCTTTTTTTAGATTTTATTTTTAAATTTTTTGTAGCAATATGGTTGTACTATGTTGCCCAGGCTGGTCCCGAACTCCTGGGCTCAAGTGCTTCTCCCACCTCAGTCTCCCAAGTAGTTGGGACCATAGGTGCACTATGTTGCCCAGGCTGGTCTTGAACTCCTGGGCTCTAGTGATCCTTCTATCTTGGCCTTCCCAAGTGCTTGTATTATAGGCATGAGCCATCGCACCTTCATCACATTATGCTTTTCTTTTTTTATTTCATTTTTCATTTTTTATAGAGACAGGGTCTTACTGTGTTGCCCAGGCTGGTCTCAAACTCATGGGCTCAAATGATTCTTCTGCCTCAGCCTCCCAAAGTGTTGGGATTACAGGTGTGAGCCACTGCACTTGGCCACTATGATGTTCTGAAGTACTTGATTAGCACCTGGAAATAGTTCATGTGAAATCAGGCTGAAGCAGATCCTGAATGAAACAAGATTTTCATGGCATTCACTTGTGTTGCATTGACACTACTCTTTCAACTCACATTTTCAACTTAATGGGGAGAGTTTCCTGTGACCAAATATTTTAGTCTTGATTTATAGATGGGTATGATAGTAAGCTTACATGAGCCAATTTTATAGCCCCAATCTGGGGTAGCCATCAATTGCGGTGGGGAAAACTTATTTCATCACTGGGCAAGACCATGGTCAGTAAATTTGTTTGCTCACTTTAATTGAGAGAAGAAATAGAGGTATCTATGTGCACTGATTCGTGGGCAATGGTTAATGGTTATGTCTAATGGCCAGTGACATGGAGTGGCAAGATTTGAGAATTAGTGACAAGGAGTTCTGGAAAAAGAGATGTATGTGTGAATCTCACAAAATGGGCCCTAATTGGAAGATAGTGACTTGTGTGAATTCACACCAAAGAGAATTCACACTAGGGAAATCCTCAATAATCAGGTTGACAAAATGACAAAATTGTGGATGTAGTCAACATCTTCCATTAGCCACTAAAATAGTTGTTTACAGAACTCAAGAGTTGAAATGGTGGCCAGAGCAGTAGGAATGAACAATATTTATGGGCCAAACCTCATAGGTTCTCCCTGGCCAATACCAAGCTAGACAACTTTGTGTGTGTGTGTCTACCAGCCAATGATAGAGAACAACATTGCACCCCCAATACAATCACACTCTCCAGGGGAATCAATCAGCTACTTAGTGGCAGGTTGATTGCAATGACCCCTTCCATCATGAAAGGCCTTCCATTGGGGATGTGTTTGTACTCACTGGAGGGCCTTCTGCCTTGGATATGAAATTGCCTTAATATCTTAATATTTCTGCCAGCATCACCAATGAAAACTTATAGAATATTACCCTTTTGTCCCAAACAACATTGTTTCTGAATATGGGACTCATTTACACACTGTTTTCCAAAGTGATTTTACCAACATTTGCTCCCACTGAACTTAGGAAGATGAGAGTCTCTGTTGCTCCACATCCTCATCAACACTGCTTATTGTCCAATTCCATTTATGGGTAAACAGTCTGTCATTTCCAGTGAAACTGACAATGACAATATCTTATAACTTAGCAATTTATTTCATCAGTATATGCCCTAAAATGCTCTTGAGAAAGTTCATGAGAAGGTACTCACACAAATATTCAGAGCAACATTATTCATGTTAGCAAACAAATGGAATTTCTATTTTACATAAATAGTAGAATAGAAAATATTGGTACATTCACTTAATAAAATACCAGGCATTAGTGAAAATAAATGAACTAAAGTTACGTGTTGCAGTGTGAATAAATCCCAAAAGCATAATATTGAGTCAAAGAAAAATATATACATTATGATTCCGTTTACATAAAGTTAAAGAACAGGAACTCTGTACATATTTTTTTAAAAAATATAAGCAAGTGTTTGATTCTGTTTACAAAGGAGGAAGGGAATGGTTAACACAAAATTTAAGATACAACTTTGCTATGAGAGGGTGGTGCGATGGGTAGGGCACATATGGGCTTCTCTGATACTGTAGAATTTGTCAAGCTGAGTGGTAGGTATACGTATATTCATTTACTATTTTCTTTAAGCAATGCTTGCCAGAATATATGCTCTGTGTTCACAAAAACTTGTTCTCCTGCAGGGTACATAGAGTTCCACATTTCCCAGCCTGCTTGCCTTTAGGGGAACCCATAACTTCACTTCTAGTCAATAAAACCTGAAGGGACGTGAGGAGCATCGCTCCCACACAGAGATAGTAAAAACTATCACATGATCTCCTTGAGATCTTTTCCCTGTCATGTTGACTGAACCAGAAGATGGAGACAGCCTGGACCTCTTGGGTCACTGCTGAAAGGGGGTGCCCTGGAGAACCTCTGGACCTGCAGTGAACTTTGTGTAAGTGAAAAACTATAATTTATGTGCTAAGCTACTGAGATGCAGACATTTGTTACTGCAGAATAAATTAGTCTTTCTTGTTTAATGCAGTGAACTTACATGATTTATTTATTTACCCTTGTGTACACAGTAAATTTCCCAATATAAAAAAGAAAGCTCGTGCTTAAGGGAAAGACTTGGAGAGGGAAGTAGAATCACACACAGTTCCATCTCATATTAGGCAGGCTCCTTATTCAAATGACGACTTCCTGGAACCTCAGTTACTTCGTTTAAACATAATTGAATAATTATGCCTGCCTAATAGGGTTATCTGGGCATTAAACGGGATAATGTATTTCATTGACTTAGTAAAATGCCAAGTATCTATAGATATTAAATAAATATTAATTTTTGTTTTGTTCTTCTGTAAAAGGAAGAGAACATATACAACAGGTAAAAGGAGAGATTAAGATAAGATTAAGAGATAAGACAAGCAATTAAGATTAAGATTAGTGTCTTGACTGAGCGAAGACCAAAGAAAATGTAGGCAGAAAGAGCTTAAAACAATTAGTTAAAGGGAAAACCCAAGTAAACCTCAGGGCTGGGATAGTTAGGACTTTCCATGGCCCCCTCCCATCATCTGGTAGTGCAGTACTGGGAACATGATGAAGTGGCATCATTGTCTGTGGTAAATATTTGAGGTTTGTCGTCTCACGCCAAGGAAATTGAGGATGCAGGCACACAAGAAGTGAGTTTAAGAGTGGAGGTTTAATAGGTGAGAGAAAGAGAAGAGAAAAGCTCTCTCTCCTGCAGAGAGAGAAGGGATCCCGAGTGGGTCTTCCGGTTTTGTGGTGAAATGCATGGGGTTTCATAGACGAGCTCTAGGAGGCAGTGTCTGGTTTACATAGGGCCCGAAAGATTGGTTGGACCAGGTGTGCTGTTTGCATAGCCTGTGAAGAAGCTGGCCATCCCAGCCTAATCTTGAATTATGCAGATGGGCTCTCTACCTAGCTGGCGCCATGTTGTCTGTTTTTTTACCATACACACGGTGACAAAGAAAAAGAGCGAGGGAATCTCATGTTGAATATACATGGTTTCCATATATTGCTTTTCTGTTGGCACAGCTGCTGGCATTTTTGCTTGCTTATTTATGCTTGCAGCTTGATTTCTCAGGCTGCTTTTTGGTACAAAAGAAATAATTTGCGGACTGCTTTTTATTAAAAGGAATCTTATCAAGGACTCTCTTACCTTCACTATCTGCCTAAATAATTTCTTTCTAGCTTCTGTGTTAATGAACATCATCACAAGGGTGATGTTGAATCATGAATTACCACCCTGAAAGTTAAGACCACCAGAATGTCAAGAAATTCACTGTGACTTAGACCAAGGTTGCCAGAGTCACCTCCTTTCTGAGGTCATTCTGGGTAGACCTGCAATGAGTGGGCTTCAGAGACCTCTTGAGCTGGCCTGTCTTGGGTCTGCCAGTTCTCAGCCACTGAGGACAGGTCTCATTCTTCTCTAAGAACCTTTCCCTCTTTTCTTCTGTCCCCATACCAGGCATCTCCTAGAGTACTACTCTCTTTGCAAAGAGCTGAGATATCTAGGCCAGTGGTTCTGAGTGTGCAGAAGTGTCAACTGGAAGGCTTGCTAAAACACAGATGGCTTGACTTCTCCCTCAGAACTTCGGATGCAGTAGGTTAGTCTAGGGTCCAAAAATTTGCATTTCTATCAAGTTCTACAGTGATTCTGAACCCCACTTAGAAAACAGTCTTTGATTTTCTCCGGTACTCAGAAAGTAAGAGATAGAAGGAGTTTCCGCCATATTAGAGGGTCAAATTCTCCAAGGGCACCAGCCATTTGGATATTCATTTTCCTGAGTTCTGTGGTGGGGGCTAATTGTCTGACCTCACAACTAGAAGTGATACTGGTGTTTGCATTGGTCCCTTTCAAGTGACTCAATTAAATAGCAGAAAGTGATAGAGGAAACCAAGGAAGAGGACTGGAGCTGGACTTCTTTAAAAGGACTTTTTCATGAAAAAATCTGTTATTCTCTAAGAAGAAGTTGCTGCAGGCTGATTGTGGGAGTGACCATTTGCAGGAAAGGAAAGGAGGCAATTCCAGGCACCCTGTGGGACCTTCCCAGCTCTAATTTCTCATTGTAATGAAGACTGATGGGTAATGGGATCAGCTTTTTGCCCAAGGGCCTGCAAGGTTCTGTGGGAACATTTTCCCACTGCGGCACATTTGGTCTGTGGGGAGAGGATGGATGCTGGAGGCAGACTTGCTGGCAGGAAGCAAAGCCAGGCTGGCCTCTTGTCATCTGATTTCCTGTGTATGGGGCTGGCCCAAGGGAACCTCATGTCCTCCTTTCTACCCAAGGTCACAAGGAGCTGCCAGGGCTGATAACGGCCCGAAGTTATAGCCCCTCAGGGCAGACTCTGTGCAGAAATGTGACTCCATTAAAACACAGCCGTCACCCTGGGGCAGCTGAAGCAGCCGATAATAATCTTTAGATCTAACCCTGAAGTTTCAAGAAATTACTGAGAATAAAATAATGTCAGTACAATTTCCAAACAAACAAACAAATAAAAAACAACAACCTAGTCCTGGTCTAGGCCAGTTAGAGAAGCTGGGGTCAAAGAAATAACTGAGTTTTCTTGAGCACATTCTAAGTACCTGGTGATTTACGTATGTTTTCTACTTTGCACATTTAGGGCAATGCTGGAAACTAGATTTATCATCTTAATTATTTGAGGAAGTAAGCTAGGGTCAGAGAGGGTAATTGATTTGCAAAGTTTGATAAGTGGCAAAGTATGGCTATGAAGTATAAACTGGCCTGACCCCAGAACTATGTCCTTGGCCGTAGGCCCCTGCTTTCAGGAATGACAGGCCCGTTTTCACCAGAATGAAGTAGAAGTAGGCCATTCGAGAATAAAAGGTCTGTACACATTGACACGTGCCTTTTATTTTCTAAGAAGGGCCCATACATTTGCCAAACTCCATGCTTTTTTCCTGATGCAAATTGGATATTCATCCCTAATTCTGAGAATCACCCCAAATGCCAACTTATCTGTAATAGCTCTTCTTCTGTAGCTCATGTTTCCTGGAATCCCACCTTCTCAACATTTCTATAGCATTACTGTATCTCACACCTCATTCATTTATTTATTAATTTATAAACTAAAAATAAAATGCTTTCTTCCCTAAGGGCATAACAGAAACCAGCCCATTCAGAAGGCTTTGCCACTGATTTCAATTAATCGCCTGACACTGCCCCTCCTGTTTTGTCTCATAAGAGACCACCCACCACGGAGTTGTTCTGGCCAGTCCACTAAGAATATGAAGTGAAGGGTTTTTTTGGTCCTCTGTTTCATCTTTTGACATTAGAGGGCTGACAACTCCACCCTCAGATCATGCTAACACCGCCATTTCTTGTACAGGGATCCCATTAAGGGGCACAAAGTTCAATTGCACATGGACACATTTCTCCTTTCATGAATACTAATAACTCCTTCTACAGCTTATTAAATATGTATATTCAGTCACTCCGTTCAGCATGCATTACTGCTGTCCGTGTCCCTCCCTTGAAGTATCTGTTCTGGTTTCCTTCCGGAAGCTGTGCTACCCAAGTTGTCAGAAAGGCCACCCTACAGGCTGCAAAACTTTGTAAGAAATAAAGCTCTCCTTTCCAAATTTATAAACCTTGTCATTCTGCAGTTGACACATTCATTCAATAGACATTTATTGAGAAATACGTTTCTATGCTAGATTTTTTTTTTTAGGCTCTAGGGGCACAGAAATGCATAAGTTCCTGCCTTCCTGGACCTTTACACATATACATACACACACACACACTATATATATATATTATATATATGTAGTTTGATTTCAACTGGGGAGAAGTGTTATGATAAAAAATACACCTGAGTGAGCAGCTCAAGAGTGTTTTGGAGGAAAGGACTTATTATAGAAAGAATGGTCTTAAAAGGCCTTACTGGAGAGGGGACATTTGATCAGACACTTAAAGTTATAGAGCAAGTGATATGACAATGTTTAGAGGAGAATATTCCAGGCAGAGTGAGTAGCAAGTATGAGGGCACTGTGACAGGAAAGACTGATGTGCCTACAGTGAGAAGGAGTGATGTGTAGGGGCAGCATGCTGTCCAGTGTGGCTGGGGTGGAGTAAATCTAGGGGATCATGATTGACAATATGATGGCAAAAGTCAGACAGCTCCCAGCTCCCATCTTCCTAGCTCAACCTTGGGCAAGGCAAATCTCTTTTCTGAGCCCTGATCTGCTCATGAGTAAAATATGGACTACAATGCCTATTAGACTGTGTTATTTGAGAGCTGAACCAAGAAAATGTGGAAAAGGCCTAACTTAAATAGACTCAATCATAATCTTCAGTTTTCTTCCTTTTTTCTACCCTCCACTCCTTCATGTTCTCTTTTGTTTCCCTTTCCTTCTTCCAAAAAAAAAAATCTTAAAAAAAAAAATCTTGCTGGTCCTCAAGCATATGGAATTGGCTTGATCAAGTTTCTTGCTGTGCTTATCAGAGGGAAAGTCCTTGGTGGCAGTAGAACCAACCTGATGGTCTCTTGAGTGCTGAGTTCCATCCCGAAGGAGCAGGGAACAGAAAAGGAGTAGCTGCCTGGAGATGTCATCAGTGAATGAGTCCCAAGCAGGTACTAATTAAACTGTATTTTAAGGGATGTCTGGAATATTCTAGGGCGTTCCAAGTAGGGCAGGGTATATTCTCTGTGATAGGCAAATAATGCCGCCCCTGAAAACTTCCATGCCCTAATTCTTAGAACTTGTGAATATGTTGCCTTACATGGCAAATGGGACTTAGTGAATGTGATTAAGTTAAGGATCTTGGAATGGGAAGATTATTCTGGCCCACCCAGACAGGTCTACTGTCATCACAAGTGTCTTTATAAGTGAAAGAAGGAGGCAAGAGTATGAGGATCAGAGAGAGAACTGAAGACATTCATCTGCTGGCTTTGAAGATGGAGGAAAGGGGCTGTGAGCCAAGGAATGTCAGCAGCCTCTGTGAGCTGGGAAAGGAAAGGAAATGGATTATCCTTTAGAGCCACCAAGGGAACACCACCTGGCTAACACCTTTGTTTTGGCCTCGTAAGACCCATTTCAGATTTCTGGCCTCTAGAATTGAAATATAATATAATTTATGTTGTTTTAAGTCACAAAGTTTGTGGTAATTTGTTACAACAGCTGCAGGAACTTCATACATTCCAAAGAGAGAAAACTGGGAGCTGGCTCCAGAGAGGTTGTGTACTCTAAAGGGCTTGGTTCTCCATGCACTTCCTCTTGTAACCAGGACACGTACTAGTTTCCTTCTGCTTGTGTCTCAGAGTTTTTAACATCTAGCAAATAATGTTACTGAAACCCTGGTTAACTACTTCTAAACCCTCCTCACACTGGAATTCTCCTTCCCTATTTTCCCTCGGACTTCATCTTTGTATTCATCAGACAATGTATAGAACCATTCCCAATGGTTCTATATGTCAGATATGTCACATTCTTAAATGATCCCGGACTCTAATTCTTGCTTCAATTTTCACCCTGTTTTAAAACCCATCACCTCATTGTAGTTTCCCACATCAGATCTATACTCTCAGCTACCAGATAGAGCATTGCAACTTGGATGTCCTACAGTAACTTCTACAACTGAATTACCCCTCAGGCTCATCTCAAATAATCATGATGAATGGCAGAAACATCTTCATAGGAAGATAGTGGAGAAATTTCAGAGGCACACTTGGTTTCTCCTTCTCCATCCACCGTGATGTCTAGGTGCCCATGTGTTTATTGCTAGCCTTGTAACATGTTTTGCAGCTATTCTTTTCTCCCCCTTCCATGGGGCTGTCCATAGCCATTTTATTTCTTTACTGTGTGCCTCTTGACTGGCCTTCTCCGTCTGCCCTCAGTGTCCTCTAATTCGTCCTGCAGCTGAGTTACCCAGCAGGTTAGTGCCACGTTCATCTTGGGCTGAGCAAGTTACTCCCCGTTCGAACATGCCCAGCTGCATACATAGCAGTCTGTTCTTTATCTGCCATTCCAAAATATTTCTGATTTGGCACGAGTCTACTTTTTCATATGAATCTGACCACATTTTCCTGCCAGCATACTGTGCATTGCCCTGTTCCTGGCAATTCATCAATCCTTGAATACACTCTTATTTTTCTGATTTCATGCCTTTATTCAGACTATCCTACATATGACCTCTTTTCTATTGAAGTGCTTCCCTTTTCTTCTAGACTCAAAGAAAATGCTAATACCCTTCTAAACCCTTATGAGATCCCCTGTCTATCTTCTTAATTAATGTGCCCCTCTTCTATTTTTCAATATTGAATATGAGAGTCGAGCTCCTCTCATGATAAGAGTTGAGTCATTTTGTGCCTTATAATCTTTCAAGTTTGTAGCCAGATCTTCTTTTGTTTGAAAGTATATCAGGGATACTCAGTTTGTAGCCATTTTTTAGGGTTTTTTGAATGTTTTTGTATTAGCCACCCCTCCCCATCTTCCCATTCGGGGTTAAATGCCTGCCCATAGGGCCACCTTTCTCTCAAATGCAGTTTCACTCTTTGGGAAATGTGCTGGGCATCTTCCATTTGCCTCGCTCACTCTATTTCCCACCCTTCTTCACCCTGCTCTGTGCGGCTAGGGGCTCAACTATATGGATTGTATTGATGGGTTCCTTTACTGCCTGGCTTTGGTTTCAGTTTGTCCAATAGGAAGCACCATTAGGAGACTGGAGGGTCTCGTAATGCAGGGTCTGGCATGTAGAATCCAGCAAACTCTTTCGATGGTAAGGGTGGGTGGGCTATGTGTAAGCAATTTCTGATGCTGCCGAGCCCTGCAGTAATGGTACTGTCAGCTGTCATTATTGTCATTCTTATGAACTTGTTAAGCAACAGTTAGCAGGCATCTCTAGAACACTACAGTTCTCAGCATATGGAGATTGCTTAGTAAATGATGGTGGAATCAAGTAGAATCAAACAATGGCTGAGTCCTTCTTTCTCCTATAGCTGCTGGAACTCAGAGATGTCTACTGCTAGTGGCAGGATAATATACTTGGGTCACATAATCTCTTTTTTGCCCAAACTTCACTGCTTTCCTATATGTGATAAAATTCCCCAAAGGCTATTCTGATTCTTTCTGGGACTGAGAGAGCATGGCAGTATTTGATTGGCAGTCCAGAAAAGGCAGCTTCTCTGGGAAACAAGACTAGACAAGGCAAGAGGCTGCTGAGTGAGTGAAACAACCAGATCTCTGGGGAAGTGGAACCCCAGCTCTTGGCTGAGACAGACTGTGGATAAGCAGCTCCCCAGGAAGAGCACTCCCTCAGCCTGGCACTTAAAGCTGCCCATTCCACTTCAGCTCTGCAGACCATGCTGGTATTATTTATAGGGAAGGGAAAAGTAGTTGAGAGAGGTCCTAGGACATGGCACTGGGGCCAGTAAGTAACATTTCTGAGGAGTTGTTGCAGTGGAAGGCCAAAGTCTCTGGAAAGAATCACAATGAAAGGAGTCTGAAATGGAGAGAGATGGGTTAGCCCTCGATGGCTTTCGATGTGCGGTGCAATGCTGTCCTGAAGTGAATCCCAGTGGTAGTTCTTGTGTGAGCCTGGACCAGCAGCATTAGGGCTACTTGGGAACTTTTAAGAGATGCAGATTCTCAGGCCCAACCCCAGTGTATGGAATCAGAATCTCTGAGGCAGGAGGGCCCACTTGTGATTCTGAGGCTTGCTGGTATTTGAGAGCAACGAGTTAGAGGAATCTGTTGTTATCACTCCTACTGGTATACAGGGTCTACTAGTGGGTATTGTAGGCTAATGTGGAAGTAATGTATCCCCTTCACTGCCTCTCCAGAAAGATGGCACGACACAGAGAGAGTTAGAGGCTTGGTGTGGGGATGGAGAAGGCATTTATATATGAAAAGCTTTGACTTCTCTCTTTGAATTTCATCTAAATCTTGTGTGTTAGAGTCTGTGATGACTGAAGGGAGAGATTCTCAGCAAAAATGGAGGGGTGGATAACAGTCCTGAAGGGACCCTGGGCTCCTGTATTCAAATTGGCACCCAGTGTTTGGCTAGCCCCCGGCTCAGGATTGCATAAGGGACCCTGAGTCATGTCTCACTGCTGAGACTGAGGAACTGGAGAAACCTGCCTCACCTTCGGTCTCCAGCTATTGCAGAACAGAACAGACTTGAGGGAGATGCTCAGGCAGAGATAATCTCAGTATATGAGTCAAGACACTGGCATCAAGAAGCATCTCACAGCCCAGAAGCCACAAGTAAAGGAAAGTAAATTAAAGGCAAGAGGCTCAAGGACACATCATCAGCCCCAAGCTTCTGGCTTATGGGTCTCATTGGGTGGATGCAGCTCTGTTTCTGTGCACTGATGTCTGACATGGGACAGATGATAATTAAGGCAGAAGCCAGTAGAAGCTCTGTTCTGCATCCTCAGAATCCCTCCGCTTGGTGGGTGGGCCTTTTATTGGGAATTTTGAATAGATGCAAAATGTTGATCATGTTATAGTTGGCACTCTGCTGGCTGTGGGGGCTATTTGGAGATCTCCAGCTGATATTCTGGTGATATTTGACAAGGGGATCCAAGAACAATCAAATTTGCTGAAGATGCCATTGACAAGTCACCTTTCCCCGCAAGGGCCTCCCAGGAAATACGTGTGCAGAGATAAAAGCCAAGCGAAGCAGCACTTTATCCCTAGCATAGCTCCGATCAACTATGGTGAACAAGTATAGAATGTTCATCAGAATTTATGGAGATTCCTGACCTTGGGCGGGCCATCTGCCCTGACCACCTCCACCTGAAAACCTACCTCTGTGTCTTGGAACTCCATTCCACAGTTCTGGGGGGGTCACACGCAGGATGAAGTAGAGTGGAATGCCAGAGATGGGAAGCATCTCTCACAGGAGACAGATGCTAGGGAATGCAATTGAGAGGAAGAAGGAGAGGCACACTCCCATGGGACCCCCTAGAGGTTGACAGAGATCCAAGGCACTTCTATTTTTGAGGTTCCTGATATATCAAAAACACAAAGAAATTGAAAAGAAGGTCATAGAATTTATAGATATTACATGCTTACTTTAAACAAGTTAGTGTTTTCAACAAAAATAAGGCATAGATAAAATTGTACAATGTAATCCCAGAATTAAAGAAACAAAACAAAACAAAAAAACTTCATGTAGCTGATATTACAAGATGGTGCTCCAGGAGGCTTGTTATGGGGATGGAGAAGGCATTTATGTATAAAAAGCTTTGACTTCTTTCACATTTAAAGTTGTGTGATGGGTGTCTTCTTCCTTCAGCCAGCCAAGTTAGCTCTATGACTGTGTTATTGTACTGAACATAAATGTGTGGGTCAAAAAGAGTGCATTGGAAGTCTCTGTATCATCAGAAGCATTAACTGAATGGCTTTTCTGTTTTGCAACCCTTATGATGGACTCAGACCTGTCCCAGCCAAATCTTCGTTTTCAGTGTGACGGGGAAGATGGCATCCAACACAGAGACCTGAACTCAGCATATAACCACACATACTGGGCAGGCCTGTCCTACCAGAGAATGGTAGGTGATTCCTACCTTCACCCACCCAAGGGGAAGGATTAGGAAGCAGGAAGAAGAGCCTCTATTTCCTCTCTTAAAAGCAACAGAAGGCTGGGTGCAGTGGTTCACGCCTGTAATCCCAGCACTTTGGGAGGCCGAGGCGGGTGGGTCACGAGGTTGAGAGATTGAGACCATCTTGGCCAACATGGTGAAACCCCATCTCTACTAAAAAAATACAAAAAACTAGCCGGGCGAGGTGGCGGGTGCCTGTAGTCCCAGCTATTCGGGAGGCTGAGGCAGGAGAATGGCGTAAACCCGGGAGGCGGAGCTTGCAGTGAGCTGAGATCCGGCCACTGCACTCCAGCTTGGGTGATAGAGCAAGACTCCATCTCAAAAAAAAAAAAGCAAAAAAATAAGCAACAGAAGCCTCATGGTGAGCCTCACGTAATCCTCACTAGCAAGAGAACAAAGAGATGCAGCATCTTGTTCCAGATCACAAAAGGAAAAGCAACTTGGCTGAACCAGGACTGCCCTGGCTTGTGATTGCCCTGTTCAGGGACTTCATTGCTGACATTCCTGGATATAACCATATCTCATTTGTGCATCTTGAGCTTACCTGGTATTCAATGCACACATAAAATTTTTGTTGGTTTGTTTTATGCAAGAATCTATTTGTCACAGCTTCATTTCCTTTCTGGCTTCCTCAACAGCTCCATTCACTATGGACGTCATCTCAGAGTCAGGAGGATGACAGAGACTTGGCTGCTGAAATATTTGACTGCTTCCCCAAGCATCTGAAGCCTCCTGGGAAGGTTTCACTGAGAGAGGTGGGAGATAGGCGGGGTGGGTCTTCCTTGCTTCTATGCATTTGAGCTCAGGCGCTGGCCCATTTATCTGCTGCAGTGAAGCTCTACTAATGCAAAAGAAATACATTCAGCACAGAGTGCCCTGGAGAGCAGTGAGGATAATAATGCCACTATTCATTATTTTAAAACAAACACAATTTGGAGTGTGGATCTATCTGGAAGTGTGAAATTGGTTTCTCTTAAAGAGCAACTGGCAAGGGAAGAACATGTGACCAGCCCAAGGGCAAGGAATTCCACCAGGGGCAAGCAGTGCAGCGGCACAAACTACAAGCTGGCCCTGCCGGCTGAGCCGCAGTCACAATTGATGTTGGAATATTATAAGAGATACCTATCATCCACTGAAGACCTATTAAGTGCTCTGTGTGCTTGATCTCATTGTCTCCTTACAACTACCCTATATCATAGACATTATTTTTTCCCTTTACCTATAAGAAGAGACCGAGGGTCGAATCAGTGGACAGCCTTGGCAGAGAAAACTTCATTCCAGACTGCTGGGACTTCAAGGCCATGCTGTTTTCACAGTACTTTGTTGTAAGTGCAGAGATAACACTGAACTGTGAAACAAGACACTCCAGCTTTCACTCAGAGCCAGGAAATGGTATGAGAAAGTAAGGCATGCAAAAAGGAAGAAGTCCTTCCCACTGAACAAGTCAAAGCTAGATCTGACTTCCAGCTTGACCAACTCTAGGCACCAAAAATAGTACAACATTGGATAGGTTGTTTGCCAGTTCTGCCCCATTTCTCCCATCTGTGAAAATGGGATTTGAATAAGATAAAAGCTATACTCTTAAAGGTCTTAATTTTGCTAGAATCTTACGCCAGCAGGAATGTTATTCACTGACCCATGCAGGCCCTTACATGTTTAAAAAAATCCCCACACTGGCCGAGTGCAGTGGCTCACGCCTGTAATCCCAGCACTTTGGGAGGCTGAGGCGGGCGGACCATGAGGTCAGGAGATCGAGACCATCCCGGCTAACATGGTGAATCTCCGTCTCTACTAAAAATACAAAAGTTATCCGGGTGTTGTGGCGGGTGTCTGTAGTCCCAGTTACTTGGGAGGCTGAGACAGGAGACTGGCATGAACCCAGTACTGGCTGAGTACTGGCTGAGTACATGCCACTGCACTCCAGTCTGGGCAACAGAGCGAGACTCCATCTCAAAAAATAAATAAATAAATAAATAAATAAAATAATAATAATGATTAAAAAAAGTAAATCCCTACAATGAGTAGGAACCCAATCTAGAACCACGGGGCTGGAAGGTACCTTTAAGGAGAGGGCAGCTCAAAGCCCCACCTGATTATGAGATTTCATTCACAGAAGCTTCAAAAGAAGAATCTGCTCTGGAATTACGTGTTTCCTGGGAGCTCTTGTCTTACAGTCATTTGGAGTTTTCTGTCCTTGCTTGATGGAAGAGTATTGAGTTGAATTCACAATGCTGCTCTTGAAAAGTTGTTTCAGAGATCATGTGACCGGTGTGGGGTTGGCCTGTCTGGACTTGATGTCTTGGTGTGATCTTACCCTGAAGTCCCACTCCACTCTGCTGGTGATCTTAAAGATCATTGTGATGCAATGGAGAAAGCATGGTTTGGAATCACACCACTCTGGGTTGTTCCATCTTCTATGTATGCACCCATCCTGGGCAACCTGTCCAACTACTTGGACCTTTGGCCTCTCATCTATTAATTGGGAAAACTGAGGCAGCCTTGCCACTTGAGCATTAGATGGGGCAACTGCATTAGATGCTGGATGTGAAGCAGCTGACTCAATGCCGGACCCAGGGCCAGTGTCCTTTCCCCTCTTCATGCCCTTCAGTAAAAAGATGCCTCCCCTGAGACAGGGTTCCTGGACTTGGGATGACATCTGGCACGGTAAAGTTGTAAGAGCTCTGTCTCTGAAAGTTTTTGGGGGGCCATTGGTCCTTTTGAGAGCAAAATGAAATTTGTGAACATTTTTCCGAGAAAAGAATCACACTGAGCTATTAATGCTGATGCTCACTTTTAAGACTCTCCTCCCAGAATCTCAGTCAGGCATTTCAGGAGTCTCCCTGACTTTACAGCTGCCTGTGATTCAGTCCACAGGAAACAGGCAAACCTTTCCCAGACCTTGGGAAGGCACCGAGAGAAGAGGCTGAAGGCCAGGCAGATCGCCTGCTGGCCTTTCCTAATTGCTTTTCTTGTTCTTGTGCGCGAATGTGCTCTTGTTAACCTGTACTTCCTGTACCCCATGGCCCTGGCACCTCCTCTCTGATCTGTGACACCAGCAGGAGCACAATTAGTCAGGAAGAACAAAAGCTCTGAGGTGCGTGGACTCAGCTCTGACCTCACCAGATGTTCTGGCCTGGTTGTTTTCATGTAGGTTTCTGGAACACCCTGGAGGCTGCTGGCTACTCCTCTCTAGAACACTCCCTGGTACGCTGAGGTGGCCGCATTCCTTTTTGTTCAGTTATCCTGTGCAGCTACAATCATCTGTCCGCAGGCACTTCACTCACAACAAAGCCAGAGATGCCCATTTTATGAGATCAAGGCTCCTTTATTTATGACATGACAGGAGAACAGAACAGACTGCTACGCTTTAACGCGAGAAGAAGGGCCTCTTGATTCCCGGCCAGCCCTGTGCATGTGAAACCTGGCAGCTCAGGCAGCAGCATCTCTGAATGTAGGGAACAGCCACTGGCAGCTTGCTCAAAAGGGCCCTCTCCTGGGAGGAGGTGCCTCCAATTTGGCTAATTGTCTAGCTCTTTTTTCCCCCGAGTCCAGAGGCTCCGTACCTGGGTCACCCTTGATGACACCCAGTAGATTCTAACATAACACCTCATTTCTGGAGCTTCTTCTTGGTGACAGCACATGTCACTTTGTCCTTTCTCCATACTACCCTGTTTGTGTGTCCTTGTCCCATGCACAACAGACCTGGATTACAAATGTTTTCATCTTCCCAGTAGCCACATGCAGCCCCTTCCATCTTCCCAGCAATCTTCTCTTTCTCTAACCTTCTTTAGCTCATTACCCTGTTATATTTTTATCTGTAGATCTTACCATCCTCCGAAGGTCTATTACTTATTTATGTCTTTACCTGTTTATTATCTCTCTTGCTAAAGGATAAGACCATGAGAGCAGGCCCCATGTCTCTCTTGTTCACGTTCTATCCCCAGGGCAAGGACTAAGCGCACAAAATCAGTTCGGTTGAATCAAGAGTTTGTGGCACATGCAGTGATATATTATTATATGGATTCAAAACTTTCCCCTGGGCCTTGTTTTGCCGAGAAATTTATTCATCCTGAAGAGAAGGATTCAGGAAGCTTTGCAGATGGCGAGACAGATTAGTTGTATCTCTGAGATAAAATGTAGTGCCACAGGAGTGGACTACACATTACAGACACTGTGTAGGTTTGTGGGTTCATGCAATTGTTTTGTTTGCCCTATTTCTGAGCACCTAGATCTATCATTGTTACCCGCTTGCTCTTCCCACATCTCAAATTCACCTTCAATCATAGACATGGAGTTTCAGACTCCCTAGAGGTGGCTCTGTGTGCCATATTGTGCAATCCAATGGCCAACTGTTATTATGCAGCTATGATGGTGCCCACAATGATGGTCACGGTCTCACAGACATGCCAGTGTGGGTCTTGTGGGCAGGATCTTGGAGCGATAATATTTCCTTTTTCAAAGCGTGGTGTAAGAAGCCATGGTGGTTCATGCTGTTCTCTGTCCAGTTGCCAGGAGAAGCTGGGCCAATTCTAAGCATACGGGATCTGCAATGGTAATGATGTTGGAGATGATGATAATGATAGGTAAAATATATGGAGCATTTGCACTGTGGCAGCAACTTTGCTGAGTACCCTACATGTTATTGCATTTAACAATCACAACCATTGAACGAGGTAAATCTAATGGTCATCCCTACTTTGCAGAGAGGAAGGCTCAAAGAAGCGAAATAGCTAGAACTTGGGGTGATTCTGAAGGCTGCACCTTTAACCACTGTGCTCTGTGGCTTTGGTTGTATTTTGGTATAGAAAATAGATTAGAAAGTGCATGCCTAGGTGTAGAGAGGGTGGTTGGGAGGTTCTTGCAGCGGTTCAGATGGGAGTTGCTTAGAGCTGGGGCTGGCAGAAACAAGGCATGGTTTTCTTATGGTACCACTCTTGACTTGAGGAGCAGGGAAGATAAGTTCCAGTAAAAGGACAAAATGCACAGAAAAGAATAAAAATGCCCTCAAGTGTGAGGCTGAGAATACCAAGGTGCCGCAGGCAGGAGAGAGCTTTGCCTAGCCCAGTGTCACGGTGGTGAGAGAATTCGAGTCTATGAGGGAACAGGCTGTTCCACAGAAACCAGGGGGGGAAAAAAAAAAAAAAAAGCAACGACAGAAAAACAGTGGGTAATGGTGATGCCGGTGGGGTGGGAGAGGCAGAGTGGCTGGGTTAAGCAGACCCAGTCCCAGCTGGGAAGTGACTCAGAGGAGCTACTCCCTCATGATGCAGTGAAAGATGTCAGTTGGAGATGCCTGTTGCAAGATTCAGAGAGGGTAGGATGATTTCCAGACAGTCAGTCAGAGGTGCTGTTTGGAAACCAGGTTTCCAAGCTGTTAGCGAGCTTGTCTTCGGGGGTTTTTCAGAACAGGATTATTCTCATCACTTGTCCTGCATGCCCTCTCCATGTGGCATTTCCTTGAAATATTTTCTTGATTTTGGAGGGTCTATGAACATGAAAGAGAGTATTTGGGTTTTGCCCTTTCCTTCCTTCCTTCCTTCCTTCCTTCCTTCCTTCCTTCCTTCCTTCCTTCCTTCCTTCCTTCCTTCCTTCCTTCCTTCCCTCCCTCCCTCCCTCCCTCCCTCCCTCCCTCCCTCCCTCCCTTCTTTCTTTCTTTCTTTCTTTCTTTCTTTCTTTCTTTCTTTCTTTCTTTCTTTCTTTCTTTCCTTCTTTCTTTCCCTCCCTCCCTCCCTC